>NC_046001.1:4053478-4275978 GCF_010909765.2 Amblyraja radiata
GGGCCGCCAACAAACCTCACCCCTAATCCTCCCATCACCCGCCCACACTCCCGGTAATTAACCCACTCACCCCGCACCTCTCTCTGAACGTGCAAGCTCCACATAGACAGCGCCCGAGGTCAAGATCGAACCCGGGTCTCTGGCGCCGTGAGGCAGCGGCTCTACCCACTGCTCCACGATGGAGCACCCTCATGAGAAGGACTGCAGTGGTTTAAGGTCACAAATAATAGGAGCAGACTTAGGCCATTCGGCCCATCAAGTCGACTCCGCCATTCAATCATGGCTGATCTATCTCTCCCTCCTAACCCCATTCTCCTGCCTTCTCCCCATAACCCCTGACACCCGTCCTAATCAAGAACCTGTCTGTCTCTGCTTTTAAAACATCCACTGACTTGGCCTCCACAGCCCTCTGTGGCAATGAATTCCACAGATTCACCACCCTATAAAGCCAGCTCACTCCCACCTCCATAATATCTGAGCCCCCCCCCCCGGGTCGAACTCTTTGACGGAGAGATGGGCTGGATAATTGGGAATTGATCTAAAGATGAGTTACTTGACAATTCATGTGTTGCAAGTATATTTTATTTGTTACTGGGATCTTGGGCACCTCAAGCAAGGCCAGCATTGATATCCCATCACACAGACCACACTCCCCCACCATCGACTCCATCGATACTTCACGCTGCCTCGGGAAAAGCAGCCGACACACTCAAAGACTTGTCCCGGTCCCACTCCCGGTCATTCCTTCTCCCCCCCCCCCCCCGGCTCCCGTCCGGCAGAAGGTACAGAAGCTTGAAAGCCCGCACCAACAGACTCAGGAACAGCTTCTTCCCCTCTGTTATCAGGCTTCTGAACGGTCCTTCCACAAGCTCGGGTACTGTCCGATTCACCTCTACCCCATTGTGGACATTGGACTTTGTCTGTGGAACTGATGCGCTACAATGCTGAGATTCTGCACTCTGTATCTTCCCCTTTGCTCTGCCTATTGGACCTGAGTTTAACTGGATTGTGTTTATGTGTAGTATTAACTGATCTGATTAGATAGCATGCAGAATAAAGGTTTTCATAGTACCTCGATGTACATGCTAACAATAGACCCAGGCTAAACCTATTTGGTCTGAAGAGGATAAAATGTAATAAAAATGAACTGGTTTATACTAAAGCTAGTCACAAAATGCTGGTGTCAGTGTTTGGTTTAGTTCAGTTTAGAGAGACAGCACGGAAACAGGCCCTTCGGCCCACCGAGTCCGCACCGACCAGCGATCCCCGCACACTAACACTATCCCACACACACACTAAGGACAATTTACATTTACACCAAGCCAATTAACCTACAAACCTGCACGCCTTTGGAGTGTGGGAGGAAACCGAAGATCTCGGAGAAAACCCACGCGGGTCACGGGGAGAACGTGCAAACTCCGTACAGACAGCACCCGTAGTCGAGATCGAACCCGGGTCTCTAAGACCGTGCCTGGCGAGATCAAGAGTAGACTCGGCGACCGTTTCGCTGAACAATAGCGCTCAGCCCGCCAAGGCCTACTGGATCTCCTGGTTGCCGACCATTTTAACTCCCATTCCCCTTCCCATTCCCACACGGACCTTTCTGTCCTAGGCCTCCTCCACTGTCAGAGTGCGGCCCACAGACAAACTGGAGGAACAACATCTCATGTTCCGCTTGAGCAGCTCACACCCCAGTGGTATGAACGTTGAATTCTCAAACGCCCCCCCCCACCCCACCCCACCACCCCACCCCACCACCCCACCCTCTTGTCCCCCTTCCACCACTAAACGTCAGTTAGCCAGTTCCACAATCTCCCTTCCTGAGGTCATCTGTTTCCTGCCACGTTTTGTCTTGGTCTTTGCTAGCCTGCAGTTCCCCCCAACCCCCACCCGCCCTCACCCCCACCCCCATGGGTAAACTCTACTTAACTTCTTTCCCCACCTCTATTCTCCCCCACACCCACCCCCCTCTCTTCTCTCCCCTCCCCCTCCAACCCCCCACCTCTCCCTCTGGCTTCACAATCCGCAACTCTTCTAACCCGTCTCGCACCTGTCGTTCTTATCTCTGGCCTTTGTTCCGAACATCTGCCTCCCCTTTTCCAGCTTTCTTCTCTCCTCCCCCACTACAATCGGTCTGAAGAAGGGTCCCGACCCGAAACGTCAGTTGCCCCACTTTCTCCAGAGGTGCCGCCTGGCTTGCTGAGTTACTCCAGCACTTTGTGTCTTTTATTTTTGTGAACCGACATCTGCAGTTCCGCGTTTCCACCCGAATGTGAAACCGTTTGAATTGAATGCGTGGAAAGTGGATTTTCTTGGGCCTCGCACAGCGTAACCGTGAAAGAACGCAAATCCAAGGGCTTGCTGCGAGCCGCATTATTTTTCGGCAGAGTCATCCGTGCATCTTGCGCGCTAATGCTCGGTGACGCTCGGACGCGTGCCCTGGCATTGCCAACTCCATGGGCACCCCTTCCGGGCACTGGGCACACGCCAGCGTTCTGCGCCGCCATGCCCTCTGTAGCCGGCCTTCAAAGCGGCGTCCACCCCCCAGTCCGTTTGAACGGAGACCCGCTGCACACCGAGTCCACGCCGACCAGCGATCCCCGCACACTAACACTATCCCACACGCACCATGGACAATCTCACATTCACATCAAGCCAATTAACCTGCAAAACCTGTGCGTCTTTGGAGTGTGGGAGGAAACCGGAGCTCCCGGGGAAAACCCAGGCGGGTCACGGGGAGAACGTGCAAACTCCGTGCAGACAGCGCCTGTGGCCAGGATGGCCACTCATTTTGCCGAGGAGCGAGGGAGAGCTCTCCAAGGTCCTGTATAACACTCACCCGCAACCAACAACTCGGGGATGAGTGATCCTGATTTGTCACACTGCCAATGATGTGACCTTGTCTTGCACTAAATGCCTGCCTTGTTTCTGACGCTGAAACACTGACTGCTCTTCGAAACCATTGTCCCTTGCCTGGGAAATACTTTGGTCGTCTTGTGTTACTGAAAGGCGCGTCAAAAATGCTTCTTCTTTCCTTCGAATTTATGCTGAAGGAACACTCTTCTTATTTTGGCTCTTCTTCTTTGAACCCACCCGTGAAACTCTTCATCTGTAACTTCAGTTGTAACTTTTTATTTTCCAGAACATGGAGGCTGCACTAGAGGTTCAAGGTGAAGGGGGGAAAGATGTAATAGGAATCCGAAGGGTAACATTTCCACACAGAGGGTGGTGGGTGTATGGAACGAGCTGCCGGAGGAGGTAGTTGAGGCTGGGACTATCCCAATGTTCAAGGAGCTACATGGATGGGACTGGCTTGGAGGGATATGGGCCAGGTGGGACTAGTGCAGCTGGGACATGTTGGCCGGTGTGGGCAAGTTGGGTTGAAGAACCTGTTTCCACACTGTATCTCTCTATGACTCTGACTCATTCACCCAGTACGGCACCCGTACTAATCAAGAATCTATCAATCTTAAAAATCTTATCAGTCTTAAAAATATCCATTGATATTTTGTGGCTCCAGCCGTTTGTTTCACAGTCAGAGTCAAAAGTCGAGTGTTTTATTGTCTTATGTCCCAGATAGGACAATGAAATCCTTTCTTGCAGAAGGTACAGGAGATAAGCAAACATAGTACTCTGTAAACAATGTAATAAATGGTAGAAGTTCAATATATCTATATATATATATATATACACCCTAGACTCTCCCACTAGTGGAAACATCCTCTCCACATCCACTCTATCCAGGCCTTTCATTATTCAGTTAGACTGACTCTATCCCCCCACTCCCAATTCCTCTGTCCACGTCACATCCATGCCCAAGATGAGGTGTTCCATACCAGGACATCCGAGACGTCCTCATTCTTTCTGTTTCCTTTCTCGTCGTTACATTTTTGCAAATAGACAACAGGTGCAGGAGTAGGCCATTCGGCCCTTCGAGCCAGCACCGCCATTCAATGTGATCATGGCTGATCATCCCCAATCAGTACCCCGTTCCTGCCTTCTCCCCATATCCCCTGACTCCGCTATCTTTAAGAGCCCTATCTAGCTCTCTCTTGAAGTTCCCGATGTTGGGGAAGTCCAGGACAAGGGGTCACAGTTTAAAGATAAAGGGGAAATCCTTTAGGACCGAGATGAGAAAAACATTTTTCACACAGAGAGTGGTGAATCTCTGGAACTCTCTGCCACAGAAGGTAGTTGAGGCCAGTTCATTGGCTATATTTAAGAGGGAGTTAGATGTGGCCCTTGTGGCTAAAGGGATCAGGGGGTATGGAGAGAAGGCAGGTACAGGATACTGAGTTGGATGATCAGCCATGATCATATTGAATGGCGGTGCAGGCTCGAAGGGCCGAATGGCCTACTCCTGCACCTATTTTCTATGTTTCTATGTTTCTATGAAAGCATCCAAAGAACCTGCCTCCACCGCCCTCTGAGGCAGAGAATTCCACAGACTCACCACCACTCTCTGTGAGAAAAAGTCTTTCCTCGTCTCCGTTCTAAATCCTTATTTCATTGTTCGTCATCTCTCTACATCGCCTTCTATATCTCTCGTTTTCCTTTCCCCCCCTCCCCCAACTCACGAGAAGAAGGGTCTCGGCCCGAAATGTCACCCCTTCCTTCTCTCCAGAGATGCTGCCTGTCCCGCTGAGTTACTCCGGCACTTTGTGCCTATCTTCGGTTTAAACCGGCACTTGCAGTTCCAAGGAAGGAAACTGGCGAGCATTTGAGATACAGGGCTTTGAGGAGTTGGGGGGGGGGGGGGGGGGGGGGGGGGAGGGGTCCTGAGGTCAAACTTGGATGCAACATGATCTTGTTGCAACATGTTGACCAAGATGCCTCATCTACCTTCAGCCAATGTGCCTGGGTTTGGCCCTTATCCCCTTTAAACCTTCCCTATCCATGTACCTGTCCAAATGTCTATTAAACATTGGGATAGTCCCAGCCTCAACTACCTCCTCCGGCAGCTCGTTCCATACACTGTGTGGAAAAAGTTACCCTGATTAAATCATTCCCCTCTCAGCTTAAACCCATGTCCTCTGTCCCTCGATTCCCCTCCCCTGGGTAAAAGACTCCATGCCACACTGTGCATATACACTGTGCATATATCTATCTCAACTCAACTAGGCTACTGTGAACGGGGTGATCGATGGGCGGCACGGACTCGGGGGGGCCGAAGGGCCTGTTTCCATGCTATATCTCTCAACTCAACTAAACTAGTGATCACTGGTCGGTATGGACTTGATGGGCCAAAGGACCTGTTTCCACGCTGTATCTCTCAGCTCAACTAACCTAATGATCGCTGGTCAGTGTGGACTTGGTGGGCCGAAGGGCCTGTTTCCACGCTGTGCTTCCAAAAGACAGTGAGAGGGGGCTGAGCTAGCCGCTGAGTATTTGCAGCCTGCGCTGATTTTATTTCAGGTTTTCAGCATCTGCAGTTGAAAAAAAAATTTAAAAAATGCTGAGCTTGCAAAAATCCCACCACCCTCGATGAGAACGAGCCTGTTCGTGGCGCCGTTGCAGAAGCAGTCCTGGCGGGCAGCGGTGTGCAGGGCAGATTATTATTAAATTATCTATATCTTTCATTCACAGCTATTTCTTAGGCGAGCTGGAGAAATGCCTAGAGGAGCCCGAGCGACTGGCAGTTCTCTTCATAAAACATGTGAGTCCTCAGCAGTAACTGACCTAAGATGGAGCCCGTCCACATCCCAGATCCCGCCACCATCTAACCATTCCCCCTGGCCTTTTGCTGCTTCAGAGTGGACCAGTGTCACTTAATCCATCTGCTGTTCAAAACTGCGCAAAAAAACGCTGAGACCGCAAGCGTCTTTTAACTTTAGGAATCCATTGTGTGGTAGTTGAGTTTAATAATAATAATAATGGATGGGATTTATATAGCGCCTTTCTAATACTCAAGGCGCTTTACATCGCATTATTCATTCACTCCTCAATCACACTCGGTGGTGGTAAGCTACTTCTGTAGCCAAAGCTGCCCTGGGGCAGACTGACGGAAGCGTGGCTGCCAATCTGCGCCTACGGCCCCTCCGACCACCACCAATCACTCACACACATTCACACACATTCACACACAGGCAAAGGTGGGTGAAGTGTCTTGCCCAAGGACACAACGACAGTATGCACTCCAAGCGGAATTCGAACCGGCTACCTTCCGGTTGCCAGCCGAACACTTAGCCCATTGTGCCATCTGTCGTCCCAGTTTAGAGGTACAGCGCAGAAACAGGCCCTTCGGCCCACCGGGTCCGCGCCGACCAGCGATCCCCGTACACCAACACTATCCCACACACACTAGGGACGATTTTTACACTTGCACCAAGTCTTTGGAGTGTGGGAGGAAACCCACGCAGGTCACGGGGAGAGCGTGCAAACTCTGTACAGACAGCTCCCGTGGTCGGGATGGAACCCGGGTCTCTGGCGCTGTGAGGCAGCAACTCTACCCGCTGCGCAACCGGTGTCTGTTGTAAACGGTTGGTGTTCGCCAGCCCCTGACCTCACTGTAACTGCTAGACTGCAGCACTGAGTTCTTGCACCATCGCATCGAGCCCAACATAGGAGCCCAAGTAGTCTGCCAAGAGATCTCCCGGTTGTCAAACACTTCAACTCCCCCTCCCATCCCCCCACCGACCTTTCTGTCCTGGGCCTCCTCCATTGTCAGAGTGAGGCCTAGCACTAATTGGGGGAACAGCACCTCATGTTTTGCTTGGGCAGCTTACACCCCAGCGGTACGAACATTGATTTCTCTAATTTCAAGTAACCCTTGCTATCCCTCTCTATCTCCCCCCCCCTTCCCACCCTAGTGGTCCTGCTAGTTCCACTGTTCACATCCCTTCGTTATCACCTCCTCCCTAGCCAACAGCAGGTGTCACGAAACAAGGTTCGATCCTGACCACGGGCGCTGTCTGTACGGAGTTTGCACGTTCTCCCCGTGACCTGCGTGGGTTTTCTCCGGGTGCTCCGGCTTCCTCCCACACTCCAAAGACGTGTGGGTTTGTACGTTAATTGGCTTCTGTAAAAATTGACCCCAGAGTGTAGGATTGAACTAGTGTGAACGGGCGATCGCTGGTCGGCGCGGATTCGGTGGGCAGAAGGGCCTGTTTCAACATTGTATCTCTAACGCTAACTAACCCATCGACCCCCCCCATACGTCTCTGGGATGTGGGAGAAAACCGGAGCACCCGGAGGAAACCCACGAGGTCCCGTGGAAAAAACGTGCAAAGTCCACACACACAGACATACAGACAGCAGCCGAGGTCAGGATCGAACCCGCGTCTCTGGCGCAGCCGTGAAGAATGGTAACGTTTCAGGGAAGAGTCACCTCTGGTCGGGACCATTTTTGACCTCGAGCGGGCGTATGAGAGCGGAGCGCAAATAGTCTCTGCGTTTACGTTCTTGTGTTCACGCCCACAACCCCCTGCTTATTTATCGTGAAGTGAAGCTCTTTGGAGAGCTGCGGGCTGCGTCGGCTCACCGCGAGGCGCGCTGAACGAGGACTGGCTGTGAGGTGCTGTGCCTAACCAACGTGCGCAAGATCTGTGCAAAGGATGCGAGCCTTTCAATGCTGCCGTTCCCTGCACCCACGCAGTCTTGCTCGTGCAACGGGGCAATGCACTCACCGGCTGCCCGCTGGCTGAACGAGGGACGACGTGGGTACCACGTTTTACCCCTTGGTCCAAGAACCAGGCTGCAAAACGGCAGCGAAACGAAGCACTTAAGGGCCTGACTCACTTGGGCGTCATTTGCGCCTCACGCAGATGGCGCACGAACATTTTGTTGTCGCGTAAATTACGCGCAAATGACGCCCAAGTGGGACAGCCCCTTTACGCTGGAACCCGCAGCTCTGCCCGCATCTACCTGCACACGCACAATGAATGAATCCTCATCTTGACTCCACGCGATCCCATCGTTTAAGAAATAATTAGACAAGTACATTGAGTGAACGCTTCGCTAGTGAACTTGGATCAGGGCAAATATAGTTTTTACAAACACAGTGCGGAAACAGGCCCTTCGGCCCACCGAGTCCACGCCGACCAGCGATCCCCGCACACTAACACTACCTCACACACACACTAGGGACAATTTACACACACACACCAAGCCAATTAACCTACATACCTGTACGTCTTTGGAGTGTGGGAGGAAATTGAATATCTCGGAGAAAACCCACGCAGGTCACGGGGAGAACGTGCAAACTCCGTACGGATAGTACCTGTAGTCAGGATCGAACCCGGGTCTCCGGTGCTGTAAGGCCACCGTGCCGCCCAGTCCGTTTAAATCAGGCATGTCCAAGTGAGATAGGGCGTGTCTTGTTAGTTGAGTTGAGTTTACTGTCACGTGTACTGAGGTACAGTGAAAAGCTTTTTATTGCGTGCTAACCAGTCAGCGGAAAGACAATACATGATTACAATCGAGCCGTCCACAGTGTACAGATACATGATAAAGGAATAACGTTTAGTGCAAGGTAAAGCCAGCAGAGTCCGATCAAGGATAGTCCGAGGGTCTCCAAAGAGGTAGATAGTAGTTCAGCGCTGCTCTCTGGTTGTGGTAGGATGGTTCAGTTGCCTGATAACAGCTGGGACGAAAGTGTCTCTGAATCTGGAGGTGTGCGTTCGTTTTCACACTTCTGTACCTTGTATAAACCAAACTCAAACTCACCTTCACTGTGATTGCTTGCCCAGCCAGACGCTCAGCGGCGATTACAGGGGCCGAAGGGCCCGAAACGAAGGCAATGCGTGCGTGCGAGTACGAGCGAGCGAGGGAAAATGGCGGCGGTGGCGGCCTGTGTGCGTTGTGATCTTGTCTGGTGCTAAAACCTAAGCGGAATCATCGTCTATTATTTTCCAGGAAAGACGGTTACATATGTACGTGGTTTATTGCCAGAACAAACCTAAATCTGAGCACATCGTCTCCGAATACATCGATACCTACTTTGAAGTGAGTGCCCTTTCATTTCACTCTGGGTATGCATGTGGACTCAGTTCATTAGTGATAGGAGTAGAATTAGGCCATTCGGCCCATCAAGCCTACTCCGCCATTCAATCATGGCTGATCAATCTCTCCCTCCTAACCCCATTCTCCTGCCTTCTCCCCACAACCAAAACACCCGTACTAATCAAGAATCTATCTATCTCTGCCTTAAAAATATCAACTGACTTGGCCTCCACAGCCGTCTGTGGCAAAGAATCCCACAGATTCACCACCCTCTGACTAAAGAAATTCTTCCCCATCTCCTTCCCAAAGGAACGTCCTTTAATTCTGAGACTGTGCCCTCTGGTCCTAGACTCTCCCACTAGTGGAAACATCCTCTCCACATCCA
Organism: Amblyraja radiata; assembly: GCF_010909765.2. Classification (NCBI taxonomy): domain Eukaryota; kingdom Metazoa; phylum Chordata; class Chondrichthyes; order Rajiformes; family Rajidae; genus Amblyraja; species Amblyraja radiata. The sequence continues at coordinate 4,062,804 of NC_046001.1, forward strand.
CTCTATCCAGGCCTTTCACTATTCGGTAAGTTTCTATGAGGTGTCCCCTCGTCTTTCTAAACTCCAGCGAGTGCAGGCCCAGTGCCGTCAAACGCTCATCGTATGTTAACCCTCTCACCCGTGGCTTTGAATGCAGCATTAGTAAAGCTGGCTGCAAGCATTTTTATAAGTGGCCGGTCAGAGGGAATGTGGAGCATTTAATCTGCTGGTGGTGCAAAGGGCTGAATACACTTAGGAGGATGTAACAAGCAATTGAGATAGGATGCGGTGAATGCAGCGGATTTGTGGCGGAGATGGGGAGAGCGACATTCGAGTGTCTCTGGTAATGGTCTCTGCTTGTTTTTCAGGAGCTGAAGCAGCAACTAGGCCACAGGCTTCAGTTGAATGACTTGCTTATCAAACCCGTTCAGAGAATCATGAAATACCAGCTTCTACTAAAGGTGGGGAACTTTCTATTCCTGAGCCGGCTGACACAATATTCTACGGAGGGGGGAGGGTGGGGGGGGGGATGCTTGTTCTTGCTGGCGTTGACCTTTGTTTGCCGATCCCACTCATTCTCGTCAAGGCGGTCTTTAAAAGACGATTACTTTTTTTTAGCAGTGGCGCAGCGGTAGAGTTGCTGCCTTACAGCGCTTGCAGCGCCGGAGACACGGGTTCGATCCCGACTACGGGTGCTGTCTGTACGGAGATTGTCCCTAGTGTGTGTGTGTGTAGGATAGTGTTAGTGTGCGGGGATCGCTGGTCGGTGGGGTCTCGGTGGGCCGAAAAGGGCCTGTTTCCGCGCTGTATCTCTCAACTAAACATAATCCTGACTTCTCCGTTATCGAGGAACGTCGGAAGATTGCACATTGCAGATTCCGGGAGTTGGGATAGGGGTCTAGGAGCAGGAGGGAGAGACAAGGCAGACCGAGGCTTACATTAAAAAATACACAGTCACAAACCTCATCCGCCTTTCACTCCAGATTCCTATATAATCCTTCCCCTTAAACCTATGTCCTCTGGTTCTCGATCCCCCTACTCTGGGCAAGAGAGTCTGTGCGTCTCTACCCGATCTATTCCTCTCATGATTTTGTACACCTCTATAAGATCACCCCTCATCCTCCTGCGCTCCAGGGAATAGAGACCCAGCCTGCTCAACCTCTCCCTGTAGCTCACACCCTCTAGTCCTGGCAACACCCTCGTAAATCTTATCTGCACCCTCCCCATCTTAACGATGTCCTTACTGAAGCAGGGTGAAGAAAAATGGACACAATACTCCAAATGTGGCCTCACCAATGTCTTGTACAACTGTACCATAACGTCCCAGCTTCCGTAGTTTAGTTTAGTCTAGAGGTACAGCGCGGAAACAGGCCCTTCGGCCCACCGAGTCCGCGCCGACCAGCGATCCCCCCACACTCACACTATCCTACACACACTAAGAGACAATTGACATTTGCACCAAGCCAATTAACCTACAAACCTGCACGTCTTTGGAGTGTGGGAGGAAACCGAAGATCTTGGAGAAAACCCACGCGGGTCACGGGGAGAACGTGCAAACTCCGTACAGACAGCACCTGTGGTCAGGATGGAACCTGGGCCACTGGCGGTGTGAGGCGGCAACTCTACCCGCTGCACCACCGTGCCGTAGAGGGTGCTGCGTGTGGGTGAACGGCTCCCTTGCGTCGCTTGAAACTTGGCACCCCGCAAACGCGCAATTTCGCCCTGCAGGTCTCGGGGGAGGGGGGGGGCCTTGAATGCGCTGCAACTGCGCGCGCGGCGGACGCTGCAACTGCGCCGCTGCTGCGGCAGAACTGCGAGCTGCAAAGCAGCTACACCTCGCATGCTAGCTGTTGCAAAATGGTTATGGCAAAGCAAATGGCCATGGCCCTGCGAATCCTCTGGCCCCTTTAAAGACAGACCCTGCTGCTATTTGCAAGGGGACGACTACAGGCAGCATGAAAGCCTTTGAGCTGAGTTTGATTTATTGCCAGATACAGCATACAATAGACAATAGGTGCAGGAGTAGGCCATTCGGCCCTTCGAGCCGGCACCGCCATTCACTGTGATCATGGCTGATCATCCCCAATCAGTACCCCGTTCCTGCCTTCTCCCCATATCCCCTGACTCCGCTATCTTTAAGAGCCCTATCTAGCTCTCCCTTGAAAGCATCCAGAGAACCTGCCTCCACCGCCCTCTGAGGCAGAGCATTCCACAGACTCACCACTCTCTGTGAGAAAAAGTGTTTCCCGGTCTCCGTTCTAAAAAAAGTGTTTCCTCGTCTCCGAGTTCCAGTTCCAGGAATGTTCCAGACCTCATGCAGTTCCAGGAATGGCCCTGGTGCTCCCGGGAAGGAAGTATTAATAACCCGGGTAGTGTAGCAACACACCAGGCTGACCATCTCAACCGCATTGTAAAGTAAACATGTTCAGCTTAGATTAGAGAAACAGAAGCCTTCGGCCCAGCGAGTCCACGCCGACCAGCGATCCCCGCACACTGACACTATCCTACACACACACACACATACACTAGGGCAAGTTTACAATTTTACCGAAGCCAATTGATCTACAAACCCGTACGTCTTTGGAGTGTGGGAGGGGAAGTACCACGAGACCCGGATGTCCTTGTACATCAGTCACTGAAAGTAAGCAAAAAAGCTGGAGAAACTCAGCGGGTGCAGCAGCATCTGCTGCACCCGCTGAGTTTCTCCAGCTTTTTTGTGTACCTTCGATTTTCCAGCATCTGCAGTTCCTTCTTAAACACTGAAAGTTAGCATGCAGGTACAGCAGGCAGTGAAGAAAGCGAATGGCATGTTGGCCTTTGCAACAAGAGGAGTCGAGTATAGGAGCAAAGAGGTCCTTCTGCAGTTGTACAGGACCCTAGTGAGACCACATCTGGAGTATTGTGTGCAGTTTTGGTCCCCTAATTTGAGTAAGGCCATTCTTGATATTGAGGGAGTGCAGCGTAGGTTTACAAGGTTAATTCCCGGGATGGCGGGACTCAAATGTTGAAAGAATGGAGCGACTGGGCTTGTATGCACTGGAATTTAGGATGAGAGATGATCTCATTGAAACATATATAAGATTATTAAGGGATTGGACACGCTAGAGGGAGGAAACATGTTCTCGATGTTGGGGGAGTCCAGAACCAGGGGCCACACACAGTTTAAGAATAAGGAGCAAGCCATTTAGAACGGAGACGAGGAAACACTTTTTCACACAGAGAGTGGTGAGTCTGTGGAATTCTCTGCCTCAGAGGGCGGTGGAGGCAGGTTCTCTGGATGCTTTCAAGAGAGAGTTAAAGCCCTGTCCCACGGTACGAGTTCATTCCAAGAGCTCTCCCGAGTTAAAAAAAACCAAACTCGTGGTAAGCACGGAGAATGAACGTAGCGGGTACGTCGGAGCTCGGGGACGTCTCTTAGCGGCTCGTAACGCTAACGGCAGGTACTCGGGAAGACTCGCTAACGGCAGGTAAGCACGGGAAGACTGGTGAAGAGAGCCCATTACCGTAAATCTCCGAGTTCGAATCAGGGCAAACTCGGGAGAGCTCTTGGAATGAAAACGTACCGTGGGACAGGGGTTTCAGATAGAGCTCTTCAAGATAGCAGAGTCAGGGGATATGGGGAGAAGGCAGGAACGGGGTACTGATTGGGGATGATCAGCCATGATCACATTGAATGGTGGTGCTGGCTCGAAGGGCCGTATGGCCTACTCCTGCACCTATTGTCTATTGTCTATTGTAACGCCCCATGCAGCAAGGTGAATGCTACCTCCTTAAGTTCTGCATCCTCTGCATCAGCCCTCCATGCACCCTGCTTCTACCCGTGTCCGCGCCAGGCTGTCCACGTATCTGGATGAGCGGCTCTCTGGCGGCGTGGAACAGCAATCATTCTGCTTAACGGCGTTGATATTGCTGACTCATCTGCTATCCTTAACTTAAGACAGACCCAAACAGCCGGAGTAACTCAGCGAGACAGGCAAGCATCTCTGGAGAGAAGGAAGGGGTGACGTTTCGGGTCGAGACCCTTCTTCAAACTGGCCTGTTTCCACGTCGTATCTCCAACTTCAAGTAACCCTTGCTTTCCCTCTCTCTCTCTCCGGCCCTCCCTCCCCCACCCTAGTTCTCCTGCCCCCCTGGTTTAATATTACTGGTCGCAAGCCTCGTTGTCACCTTCCCCTCAGCGAACAATGAACCATTCTACATTTCCTTATCACCGTCTGCTTTGATCTGTCCTTTTCACGCCTTAAGGGCCTGTCCCAGCTTGGGCGTCATTTGTGCATCAGGCAGATGGCGTGCGAAGATTTTGTACATGCCAAAATCCTGGGGCGCCGCGCGCGACTGCGTGTCACTGCCTATGTCATCACGCACCATGCGCGCATCACGTGTGCGACGTGCCACGTAAATGATGTCGCGTAAATTACGTGCAAATGACGCCCAAGTGAGACAGGCCCTTTACCCTTGCACGTCTCTAGACTCCCTCTCCCCTGAATCTCAGTCTGAAGATGGGTCTCGACCCGAAACGTCACCCATTCCTTCTCTCCAGAGATGCTGCCTGTCCCGCTGAGTTACTCCAGCTTTTTGCATCTGTCTTCGGTGTAAGCCAGCATCTGCAGTTCCTTCCCTACATCCTTAACTTGCCTGTTCCTCTTCCTTCCTCCCGCAGGATTTCCTGAAGTATTCAAAGAAGGCCGGGCTGGACACCACTCAGTTAGAGGTACAGTGATCATTACTCACTCACATTAGGCTTCGGTTGAAGTTTATTTAGTTTATTTTCATCTAGTTTAGAGATACAGCGCGGAAACAGGCCCTTCGGCCCACTCAGTCCGCGCCGACCAGCGATTCCCGCACATCAACACTATCCTACACACACTAGGGACAATTTTTACATTTACACCAAGCCAATTAGCCTACAAACCTGTACGTCTTCGGAGTGTGGGAGGAAAATGAAGATCTCGGAGAAAACCCACGGAGGTCACGGGGAGAACGTGCAAACTCTTTTACCGGAATTATCCCAGCAATGATTGCATTAACCTATGAGCGTTTGTACTCGCACTGGGACTGTACTCGCTGGAGTTTAGAAGAATGAGGGGGGACCTCATTGAGATGTACAGAACATTGAAAGGCCTGGATGTGGAGAGGATGTTTCCACTAGTGGGAGAGTCCAGGACTAGAGGGCACAGCCTCAGAATTAAAGGACGTACCTTTAGGCAGGAGATGAGGAATTTCTTTAGTCAGAGGGTGGTGAATCTGTGGAATTCTTTGCCATAGACGGCTGTGGAGGCCACAAGTCAGTGGATGTATTTAAGGCAGAGATAGATGGATTCTTGGTCAGTACGGGTGTCAGGGGTTATGGGGAGAAGGCAGGAGAATGGGGTTGGGAGGGTAAGATAGATCAGCCGTGATTGAATGGCGGAGTAGACTTCATGGGCCGAATGGCCTCATTCTGCTCCTAGAACTGGTGAACCGTTTGCATGTATGTTGACCTTGTGATGTTTTCGCCCATGTAGAAAGCCGTAGAGGTGATGTGCTTTGTCCCCCGACGTTGCAATGACATGATGAATGTGGGTCGCCTACAAGGCTTCGAGGTACTTGCTTCCCTTTCCTTCCCTCACTCAGTGGCAACTGTAAGCCTGAAGAAGGGTCTCGACCCGAAACGTCGCCCATTCCTTCTCTCCGGAGATGCTGCCTGTCCCGCTGAGTTACTCTGCCAAACACTTGAACGCCCCCTTCCCATCCCCCCACCTTTCTGTCCTGGGCCTCCTCCACTGTCAGAGTGAGGCCCAGTGCAAATTGGTGGAACAGCACCTTATATTTCGCTTGGGCAGCTCACACCCCAGCGGTATGAACATTGACTTCTCTAATTTCAAGTAACCCTTGCTTTCCCTCTCTCCATCCTTCAAGAGAGAGTTAGATTTAGCTCTTGGGACTAACGGAATCAAGGGATATGGGGAGAAAGCAGGAACGGGGTACTGATTGTGGATGATCAGCCATGAAAATATTGAATGGCGGTGCTGGCTCGAAGGGCCGAATGGCCTACTCCTGCACCTATTGTCTATGTTTCTATGTTTCCCCCCCTTCCCAATTCTCCCACCAGTCTGACTGTCTCAGACTAGATTTTATCTCTGTTTGCTTTGTTGTCACCTTCTCCCAGCCAACAATGATCTATTCTACATTTGCCTCGATCTCCATCCCCTTTGTCCCGGTTTCACACCTCACACTTCCTTATCTCTGTGTCTCCCTCTCCCCTGACTCTCAGTCTGAAGAAGGGTCTCGACCCGAAACGTCACCCGTTCCTTCTCTCCAGAGATGCTGCCCGTCCCGCTGAGTTACTCCACCATTTTGTGTCCGTCTTCGGATAAGGTGTTGCCGCCGTTTATCGGCGGCGCCCGGTGTTCCCGTTAGCGCCGCGCCGCCGTGCTTCCGCGGAGCCTGACCCGCGCGTTGTTGCTTCCTCCCCTCCCCCACCCCCCCCCACAGGGCAAGATCACAGCGCAGGGCAAACTCCTGCAACAGGACACGTTTCACGTGACGGAACAGGACGCCGGCTTGCTGTCGCGCTGCAAGGAGCGACGGGTATTCCTCTTCGAGCAGATCGTCATCTTCAGCGAGCCACTGGATAAGAAGAAGGGCTTCTCACTGCCGGGCTACCTCTTCAAGAACAGCATTAAGGTGAGGAGCCGCGCGGCGCCCTCCTGTCCCGTCCCCTCTACAGCCCAACCCTCCCGCCATTTCACACGTCAGCGTAGACTGGCCGATCATTTCGCTCAACACCTCCGCTCAGTCCGCCTGGGCCCACCTGATATCCCGGTTGCCTAACACTTTAACTCCCCCTTCCCATTCTCACATTCTCTCCTGGGCCTCCTCCACTGTCAGAGTGAGACCCAGCACAAATTGGAGGAACAGCATCTCATATTTCGCTTGGGCAGTGGTATGAACATTGACTTCTCTAACTTCAAGTAACCCTTGCTTTCCCTCTCTCTCCATCCCCACCCCCACCCTAGTCGTCCTGCCAGTTCCACTGGTCACATCCATACATCCCCTCGTTATCACCTCTTCCACAGCCAACAACGGACCATTGTGGGCTCCACCTTTCCCTGGTCATCGGGGCCGGCTCTGATTTGTCCTGCACCTGTTCACAACTCTAGTCTCCCTCCCCACTGACCCTCAGTCTGAAGAAGGGGCTCGACCCGAAACGTCACCTATCCACGCCCGCTGACTTACTCCGATCCATGTTCTCCAGAGTGGAGTTGTGAAAGGGGCCACTTCTCCTCCCATTTGTATATTAATGATTCGGATAAGGGGATTGAAGGCTTCATGGCCAAGTTTGCAGATGCTGCTGAAGTAGGTGGAGGGGCAGGCAGGTGATGAGAATAAAGGCATAGATCATTTTTCTAAAGGGAGAGGGAATCCAGAAACCGCTGGAGTTACTCCAGCATTTTGTGTCTGTCCCTGATCTTTCAAGCCTGGTTCTCCAGCCTTGCCCTGCTCTTGCACTCCCCCTGGTGACCATCTGCAGAGCAGCAGGCTGAGAGGCCCAGCAACATGTCCCGGTCTGGGCAAGGGCTCAGTGCCTGTTGAGTCAGGGACAGGAAAGCATCCATTATATTTCAAAACGGTGCCAAAGACATCATCAATACCCACCAGCTCCCAATTAACTGCAAAGTAATTGCTGCCTCTTTTGTTGCAAGGTTTCAGAATGTGTGAGATATTTCAATGAACAGTTTGGAAAAATGAGCTGTGATCCTCTGTTGAAATTACTTTGCTTTTCAACCTGTTTAAGAAGGAACGGCAGATGCTGGAAAATCGAAGGTACACAAAAAAGCTGGAGAAACTCAGCGGGTGCAGCAGCATCTATGGAGCGAAGGAAATAGGCAACGTTTCGTCCCGAAACGTTGCCTATTTCCTTCGCTCCATAGATGCTGCTGCACCCGCTGAGTTTCTCCAGCTTTTTTGTGTACCTTTGCTGTTCAACCTGTTCTTTCTCTACTGTTTGATTTGTTCAAAATCGTTCTCTCCCTCCTCTTTCAAAGGAAGGATTCATTGTCCAATTTTCCCCCTTGCAGTTTAGAGATACAGCACGTAAACAGGCCCTTCGGCCCACCGAGTCCGCGCCGACCAGCGATCCCCGCACAGTAACACTATCCTACACACACACACACACACACACACACACACACACACACACACTGGGGACAATTTACAATTTTCACTGAAGCCAATTAACCCACAAACCTGTACGTCTTTGGAGTGTGAGAGGAAACCGGAGCACCCGGAGAAAACACACGCAGGACACGGGGAGAACGTGCAAACTCCGTACAGACAGCACCCGTAGTCAGGATCGAACCCGGGTCTCTGGCGCTGTGAGGCAGCAACTCTACCCGCTGCGCCACCGTGCCGGCCTTTTCTGGTTCCACTTAAAACTAATACATCATCAGACACTCTGAGTCTTCACTGCAGGGAAACTTCAGGCGCTGTCAGTGTGGAGTTTGCACGCTTCCCTATCCCCACCTCACCAATATTTTTTTGCCTGCATATCTTTCATTCATTGTTCTTTATCTCTCTACATCATCGTCTATATCTCTCGTTTCCCTTTCCTGTGGCTCTCAGTCTGAAGGAGGGTCTCGACAATGCAAGAGAGCGAATGGTATGTTAGAATTCACAGCAAAAGGATTTGAGTTTAGGCGCAGGGAGGTCCTACTGCAGTTGTACAGGGCCCCGGTGAGACCACACCTGGAGTGTTGCGTACAGTTTTGGTCTCCTAATCTGAGGAAAGACATTCTTGCCATAGAGAAGGTTCAGAGAAGGTTCACCAGACTGATTCCTGGGATGGCAGGACTTTCATATGAAGAAAGACTGGATAGACTCGGCTTGTACTCGCTAGAATTTAGAAGATTGAGGGGGGATCTTACAGAAACTCGCAAAATTCTTAAGGGGTTGGACAGGCCAGATGCAGGAAGATTGTTCCCGATGTTGGGGAAGTCCAGAACAAGGGGTCACAGTTTAAGGATAAGGGGGAAATCTTTTAGGACCGAGATGAGAAATTTTTTTTTTTTTCACACAGAGAGTGGTGAATCTGGAATTCTCTGCCACAGAAGGTAGTTGAGGCTAGTTTATTGGCTATAGTTAAGAGGGAGTTAGATGTGGCCCTTGTGGCTAAAGGGATCATGGGGTATGGAGAGAAGGCAGGTACGGGATACTGAGTTGGATGATCAGCCATGATCATATTGAATGACGGTGCAGGCTCGAAGGGCCGAGTGGCCTACTCCTGCAGCTATGTTACTATGACCCGAAACGTCGCCCGTTCCTTCTCTCCAGAGATGCTGCCTGTCCCAGCTGAGTCACTCCAGCATTATTGTGTTACTTCTGCGACGATCTCTAGCGAAGATTTCTCTCCGTGTTCCCCGTTCAGGTCAGCTGCCTGGGACTTGAGGAATCGGTGGACAACGACCCCTGTAAATTCACGCTGACCTCTCGTGGGACTGACGGGAACATGGTGCGATACGTCCTGCAAGTCGCCAATCCCGAAATCCGGCAGGGATGGGTTTCCAGCGTCAGCCAGATCCTGGAGTCCCAGCGGAACTTTTTAAACGGTGGGTGAAAAAAATGGCCAAATGACTTCATTAGCAGGGTGGCGCGGTGGCGCTTGCTGCCTTATAGCGCTGGCAAGTGCCAGAGACCCGGGTTCCATCCTAATGCGGAAAGCGCCTTCCAGCCAGCAATTGCAAGAAAGATTAATGGTCAAGTCAATGGGAGGCAAAAGTGCTGGAGAAACTCAGCGGGTGCAGCAGCATCTATGGAGCGAAGGAAATAGGCAACGTTTCGTCCCGAAACGTTGCCTATTTCCTTTGCTCCATAGATGCTGCTGCACCCGCTGAGTTTCTCCAGCACTTTTGTCTACCTTCGATTTTCCAGCATCTGCAGTTCCTTCTTAATCGCAATGGTCGAGTCAACGGTGGGCACGACTGCACAGCAGTAGAGTTGCTGCCTCACAGCGCCAGTGAACCTGTCTTACCGTTTCTTCAAGGCTGGGATAATCCCAACCTCAAGCTAGATGCAGTTAAAAATGTTCCCAATGTTGGGCGAGTCCAGAACCAGGGGGCCACCACAGTCTTAGAACAAAGGGGAGGCCATTTCAGACTGAGGTGCGAAAAAGCTTTTTCACCCAGAGAGTTGTGAATTTGTGGAATTCCCTGCCACAGAGGGCAGTGGAGGCCAAATCACAGGATGGATTTAAGAGATAGTTAGATAGAGCTCTAGGGGCTAGTGGAGTCCATATATAACCATATAACCATATAACAATTACAGCACGGAAACAGGCCATCTCGACCCTTCTAGTCCGTGCCGAACACGTATTCTCCCCTAGTCCCATATACCTGCGCTCAGACCATAACCCTCCATTCCTTTCCCGTCCATATAACTATCCAATTTATTTTTAAATGATAAAAACGAACCTGCCCCCACCACCTTCACTGGAAGCTCATTCCACACAGCCACCACTCTCTGAGTAAAGAAGTTCCCCCTCATGTTACCCCTAAACTTCTGTCCCTTAATTCTCAAGTCATGTCCCCTTGTTTGAATCGTCCCTACTCTCAGTGGGAAAAGCTTATCCACGTCAACTCTGTCTATCCCTCTCATCATTTTAAAGACCTCTATCAAGTCCCCCCTTAACCTTCTGCGATCCAAAGAATAAAGCCCTAACTTGTTCAACCTTTCTCTGTAACTTAGTTGCTGAAACCCAGGCAACATTCTAGTAAATCTCCTCTGTACTCTCTCTATTTTGTTGACGTCCTTCCTATAATTTGGCGACCAAAATTGTACACCATACTCCAGAATTAGCTTCACCAATGCCTTGTACAATTTTAACATTACATCCCAACTTCTATACTCAATGCTCTGATTTATAAAGGCCAGCACACCAAAAGCTTTCTTTACCACCCTATCTACATGAGATTCCACTTTCAGGGAACTGTGCACAGTTATTCCCAGATCCCTCTGTTCACCTGCATTCTTCAATTCCCTACCATTTACCATGTACGTCCTATTTTGATTTGTCCTGCCAAGATGTAGCACCTCACACTTATCAGCATTAAACTCCATCTGCCATCTTTCAGCCCACTTTTCCAACTGGCATAAATCTCTCTGTAGACTTTGAAAATCTATTTCATTATCCACAACCCCACCTATCTTAGAATAAAAGGGAGAATAAAACGAGTCAAGGGATATGGGGAGAAGGCAGGCACGGGTTATTGATTGGGGACGGTCAGCCATGATCACAATGAATGGCGGTGCTGGCTCGAAGGGCCGAATGACCTCCTCCTGTACCTATTTTAAAAAAACTACCCCCTCTGGCAGCTCGTTCCATACACCCACCACCCTTTGTGTGGAAAAAGTCACCCCTCGGATTCCCATGCAATCTTTCCACCTTCACCTTGAAACATAGAAAATAGGTGCAGGAGGAGGCCATTCGGCCCTTCGACCCAGCACCGCCATTCATTGTGATCATGGCTGATCGTCCCCAATCAATAACCCGTGCCTGCCTTCTCCCCATATCCCTTGATTCCACTAACTCTCTCTTAAATCCATCCAGTGACTTGGCCTCCACTGCCCTCTGTGGCAGGGAATTCCACAAATTCACAACTCTCTGGGTGAAAAGTTTTTTCTCACCTCAGTCTTAAATGACCTCCCCTTTATTCTAAGAGCTGAAGTGTGGATTGAAGAGCTTAGTGTGGATTGTTCTTGGGGCATGTTACATGGACAGAACGGGTTTGGAGGGATATGGACCAAGGGCAGGCAGGTGGGACGAGTGTAGATGGGGCATGTTGGGCCGGTGTGGGCAAGTTGTGCCGAAGGGCCTGTATGTTGAGAAATAAGGACCTCTTATCTCTGCAGCCCTGCAGTCCCCCATTGAGTACCAGCGGAGGGAGAATAAATCGAACAGCTTGGGCAGACCGCGTGATGCCCGGACGGCTCTGTCCATCTCAGCGGGCATGAGGCCACACTCCTCCGCATCCATGGACCGCAACCAGTTTCCCTCCATGAAGGCCTACAACACTTCGCTGCCTGCACTCTTTCTGCCCCCGTGCAGAACTGGCAGTGCCACCTTGGAATCGCCCCAGGAGAAGGTCAGTGCTGGTTCGCAACTCATAGAAACATAGAAACATATAAAATAGGTGCAGGAGTAGGCCATTCGTCCCTTCGAGCCTGCACCGCCATTCAATATGATCATGGCTGATCATCCAACTCAGTATCCCATCCCTGTCTTCTCTCCATACCCCATGATCCCTTTAGCCACAAGGGCCACATCTAACTCCCTCTTAAATATAGCCAATGAACTGTGGCCTCAACTACCTTCTGTGGCAGAGAATTCCACAGATTCACTACTCTCTGTGTGTGAAAAAAAATGTTTTCCTCATCTCGGTCCTAAAAGACTTCCCTCTTATCCTTAAACTGTGACCCCTAGTTCTGGACTTCCCCAACATCGGGAATAATCTTCCTGCATCTAGCCTGTCCGACCCCTTAAGCATTTTGTACGTTTCTATAAGATCCCCCCTCAATCTTCGATGCCCCTCGGTGGCCAAAATCTGCGTAAAGCCCCTGTCCCACTTTCCCAAGTTACTCACAAACTCTCCCGAGTTTTCCCCCCTGATTCGAACTCGAGGAATGTCGGTAGCGAGGCCGTAGGAGTCTCGTAGCGGCTCGCAATGCCAGCCGTAGGAACTCGGGGCATCAGCGGGTGAGGCAGCATCCACGGAGCGAAGGAATAGGCGACGTTTCGGGTCGAGACCCTTCAAACTCATTGCCATGTTAACAGTGGCATGAGCTGGGCAGATGTTAAACATTTCCTTGCCTGCATCAAATATGGACCCGTCTTTACTGGAGCAACATATTGGACTGTACTGAAACATCGCCTATTTCCTTCGCTCCCTAGATGCTGCCTCACCCGCTGAGTTTCTCCAGCATTTTTGTCTGTCCACGATTACAATCGAGCCGTCCACAGTGTACAGACACAGGATAAAGGGAATAACGTTTAGTGCAAGGTCAAGTCCAATTTAAAGGTAGTCCGAGGATCTCCAATGAGGTAGATAGTCGTTCAGCACTGCTCTCTGGTTGTGGTAGGATGGTTCAGTTGCCTGATAACAGCTGGGGAGAAACTGTCCCTGAATTTGGAGGTGTGTGTTTTCACACTTCTGTACCTCTTGCCCGATGGGAGAGGGGAGAAGACAATAGACAATAGGTGCAGGAGTATAGGCCATTCGGCCCTTCAAGCCAGCACCGCCATTCAATGTGATCATGGCTGATCATCCCCAATCAGTACCCCGTTCCTGCCTTCTCCCCATATCCCCTGACTCCGCTATTTTTAAGAGCCCTATCTAGCTCTCTCTTGAAAGTATCCAGAGAACCGGCCTCCACCGAGGCAGAGAATTCCACAGACTCACCACTCTCTGTGAGTAAAAGTGTTTCCTCGTCTCCGCTCTAAATGGCCGACCCCTTATTCTTAAACTGTGTGTGTGGCCCCTGGTTCTGGACTCCCCCAACATCGGGAACATGTTTCCTGCCTCTAGCGTGTCCAAACCCTTAACAATCTTAGCTACACAAAAAAGCTGGAGAAACTCAGCAGGTGCAGCAGCATCTATGGAGCGAAGGAAAAGGGCAACGTTTCGGGCCGAAACCCTTCTTCAGACCCTTCTTAAACACCTTCACACAATCTTATATGTTTCAAGAGGGAGGTGTTTGTGGGGAAGGGGGGAATTGGGTGGGTTCCACGGTGCGGCGTGACTGACACACGAACACCGCGGCTCTCTCTCCTCCCCTCTCACTCTGCCCTGCTCCGTTACTCCGTACAGCACGCCAGTGAGGGGCGGTCGGGCAAGACCGGCGGCCGCAGCCACGACTCTGCGCTCCGGCGCGGGAGCCGGGACGAGCCGGACGAAAGCGACCTCTAAAAACCGCTGCCTCCCCATCCGTTTCATTTCTGCTTTTGGAATAAAAGGAAAACTCGGGCTCAGGACCTTCCACACCAGTGGGCGACGGCTCTCCCCCACGATCGGCACCCAGCCCATGGACTAATTCTCGAGAACCAGTCGGTTTAAAGATTTGATGAAGAACGTCGGCAGATTGCGCGGACGGGCTTTGCTTCGACCGCCAGCAGTGTTCTTCTCCAGCGCTCCCGTGAAGTGTGTGTGCGCAAAGACGCACAGAGACGGCCAGAGGCATAGATACTGTGGCCGTGGGTTCCATGTCATTTAGGCCCTCTGGTTACAGTTGCCAGGTGGTGGCAAGTCAAAATATCTCTTCCCTTCGTATGTGGCGAGATCCCTGGATAGCTCTCAATACCATCGATCCACCGGGCTTTCCTGCCAAGGATAAAATCATTTGAGAGAGATCTCTCAATGGGATCCAGCTCCATGCAGAGGTCAATGAGAGGTCCCTGTTCGGTCAATAAAAAAGGGGGTGGGTTGGCTACGCTGAGCTTCAGCCCCTGTAGTTGGTGTCGTTTGGCTTTGGACGGTCACGGAGATCACATTCTGCCCCTCCCCCCCAGGGGTCGCCCAGCTCCAGGTTCACAAGTTCATCGGTGGTGGGTAGGAGCAGAATGAGGCCGTTCGGCCCATCAAGTCCACTCCACCTTTCAATCGTGGCTGATCTATCTCTCCCGATCCCCATTCTCCTGCCTTCTCCCCGAGAAATAAAACTACGATGCTTCTGTCTGCTGCTTTGTGTAGCTGACACCCCTTCTTTTCACCTGGGGGGTGGGGGGGGGGGGGGGGTGCAGGACACGCAACTCCCAAGCCCACCCTTATCCAAACACAAGGCGAAACGTCGGGGTGAAGGCGGTCGGAGCAGTGGAAGCAACTCGTGGCAAAGGGACCAAACGGGGCACCTCGGCGTGGCGAGGTTATGGCCACACCGAATCAGGTGGTACCGCAAGGGACTGCAGACACTGAAGACAGACACGGGATCCTGGAGTAACTCAGCGGAAAGGTCTCGACCCGAAACGTCACCCATCCCTTCTCTCCAGAGATGCTGCCTGTCCCACTGAGTCACGCCAACATTTCGTGTCTATCTTCGGGGTACCAACAGGTTAGCGGGCAAAGGGTGTGGAGGGGAAGGGAAGGGAAGGGGGGGAGATTAGTTTGGGTTATTGTCACGTGTACTGAGGTACAGTGAAAAGCTTTTGTTGCGTGCTAACCAGTCAGGGGAAAGACAATACATGATTACAATCGAGCCGTCCACAGTGTACAGATACCACATTCTCAGTGACCCCCCAAGCATGGTTAATGGTCTTCAAGGTCTAAACTTCGTAGATCAGTTTCAACACTCGTTGAAATCTAGATTTAGCCTCAGGTTTAGCATTATCCCGTGTACCGAGGTACAGTGAAAAGCTTTGTTACCGATCCGATAATGCTATACATAGACATAATCAAGCCAAACTCAAGTACATTAGGTTTTAGTTTTAGAGATACAGCGCGGAAACAGGCCCTTCGGCCCACCGAGTATGTACCGACCAGCGATCCACACACACCAACTCCGTACAGACAGCAGCGCCTGCGGTCAGGATGGAACCCCGGTCTCCAGCGCTGTGAGGCAGCAGCTCTACCCGCTGCGCCACCGTGCCGCCCCAAGAGGGAACTTTTTCCACTCAGCTGAGCTTTGGTCCTTGAAGGGTCACAGTTAGTGCACTCACCCAGCTGGTTGTGTGAAGATAGCCAGAGAGAGAGAGAGAAACATGGACAATAGATGCAGGAGTAGGCCATTCAGCCCTTCGAGACAGCACCGCCATTCAATGTGAGTTGGATGATCAGCCATGATCATATTGAATGGCGGTGCAGGCTCGAAGGGCCGAATGGCCTACTCCTGCACCTAATTTCTATGTTTCTATGATCATGGCTGATCATCCCCAATCAGAACCCCGTTCCTGCCTTCTCCCCCATCCCCTGACTCCGCTATCTTTAAGAGCCCTATCCAGCTCTCTCTTGAAAGCATCCAGAGAATCTGCCTCCACCGCCCTCTGAGGCAGAGAATTCCACAGACTCACCACTCTCTGTGAGGAAAAGTGTTTCCTCGTCTCCGTTCTAAATAGCTTACTCCTTATTCTTAAACTGTGTGTGGCCCATGGTTCTGGACTCCCCCAACATCTGGAATGTTTCCTGCCTCCAGCGTGTCCAAACCCTTAACAATCTTATATGTTTCAATGAGAACCCTCTCATCCTTCTAAACTCCAGAGTGTACAAGCCCAGCCGCTCCATTCTCTCAGCATATGACAGTCCCGCCACCCCGGGAATTAACCTTGTAAACCTACGCTGCACTCCCTCAATAGCCAATGGGGCAACGTTGAATTGGCGTGCGTGTCGGAAGGAACTGCAGATGCTGGTTTCAGGTGTTGGTACACAATGTTGGAGTATCTGAGTGGGTCAGGCAGCATCTCTGGAGGAAAAGGAATGGGTGACGTTTCGAACCGAGACCCTTCTATAGACTGGCCCTCGAAAGAGGCCAAGGACTCGCTCGCCTCTCTCCGAGCGCAAGGCAGATAAGCACGAGGGCCTAAAAAAGGGAATTAGAAAAAGGACGATGATAAGCCAGTGAAACGTATGCTTGCAAATTCCCATTATATCTTCGGTCAGTTTGTCATTGTATTTGCACAGATGTCACTGCTGAGCATGTTTTCTGTGCATCATCTTCCTGTACATGCATGTTTTAATAAAATATTGTCTTTTAAAGAAATGGTGAGGGAGTACAATGCTGTTGTATCATATATCAGATTAAAATGGAGAAACGTCTCAAAAGTTGTCAAAATCATTCGTCTTGGCCCATTAGGAAAGGGGGAGATGCAACGAGACCTGTGTGTCATGGTACACCAGTCATTAAAAGTAGGCATGCAGGTGCAGCAGGCAGTGAAGGAGGCGAATGGTATGTTAGCATTCATAGCAAAAGGATTTGAGTCTAGGAGCAGGGAAGTTCTACTGCAGTTGTACAGGGTCTTGGTGAGGCCACACCTGGAGTATTGCGTACAGTTTTGGTCTCCTAATCTGAGGAAGGACATTCTTGCCATACAGAGAAGGTTCACCAGACTGATTCCTGGGATGTCAGGACTTTCATATGAAGAAAGACTGGATAGACTCGGCTTGTACTCGCTAGAATTTAGAAGATTGAGGGGGGATCTTATAGAAACTTACAAAATTCTTAAGGGGTTGGACAGGCTAGATGCAGGAAGATTGTTCCCGATGTTGGGGAAGTCCAGAACAAGGGGTCACAGTTTAAGGATAAGGGGGAAATCTTTTAGGACCGAGATGAGGAAAACATTTTTCACACAGAGAGTGGTGAATCTGTGGAATTCTCTGCCACAGAAGGTAGTTGAGGCCACAGTTCATTGGCTATATTTAAGAGGGAGTTAGATGTGGCCCTTGTGGCTAAAGGGATCAGGGGGTATGGCGAGAAGGCAGGGATGGGATACTGTGTTGGATGATCAGCCATGATCATATTGAATGGCAGTGCAGGCTCGAAGGGCCGAATGGCCTACTCCTGCACCTATTTTCTATGTTTCTATGTAACTCTACCGCTGTGCCACCATGACCTCCCTTCTAAAAAAAATTCTGATGGGGAAATATGAGGTGCAGATGGATTAGACACACAGAGTCTGTTACTCTGGGTTGGGGAATCGAGGGCAATGTGTTCAGTTTTGGTCACCCTGTTAGAGGAAAGATGTTGTCAAGCTGGAAAGGGTTCAGAGAGGATTTACCAGGATGTTGCCAGGACCCGAGGGCCTGAGCTGTGGGGAGAGGTTGAGCAGGCTGGGTCTCGGTGCAGGAGGATGAGGGGTGATCTTATAGAGGTGGGCAAAATCATGAGAGGAATAGACAGGTTGAATGCACCCTGCTTATGAGAGGGATGCAAGGATGTGAACAGTGGAACTAGCAGGACAACTAGGGTGGGGGAGGGCAGGAGAGAGAGGGGGTGCAGGGGTTATTCAAAATGAGACATTAATAATCATACCGCTGGGGTGCAAGCTGCCCAAGCAATTTTTAAAATATTTTTATTAGAAGCAGTGTTCAAAAGTAAAAACCTCGGCATATGACATAATACATTTATTGTACTGCTTCCATTTTAATTTTAGCAAAGATGAAATAGAAAAAGAGAGAAAGGGCAAGAAAGAAAGAAAATGAAAGAGAAAGTGAATGTGTAAGACCCTAAACTACCAAATGAGTGTAGTCGATGAGTAAGTAAAAGAACTAGGACAAACGTAAAGAAATAAAAAGTCAAAATCGGAATAAAAAGTGTTGATATACCTACTTCATTTCTCTCCCCACCCATTTGTGTGTAGCCTCACTCTGACAGTGGAGGAGGCCCAGGTCGGTGTGGGAATGGGAGGGGGAGTTAAGGTGTTTGGCAGCCGGGAGATCGGGTAGGCCGAGGTTAATGTTAGTTAGAGAACTGGATCAATAAAAAGTTCACATGCTGTGCATGTCTGCTATTTTAATCTCCGCCTGAGCATTTATTTAATGGTTCAACACTTCTGCATCAGCAGGGTCCGTTGTAGCTGTCAATGCCACAAATCCTTCCTGTGTTGTAAGTTAACTGAACAGCAGGCGGCCAATCAAATACATGAAAGAAAATTCACCAGGACGGTGAAAAACCTTATTTTTGACAAAACACGAGGACAATAATTAACAGTGTCATCAATGTATTGGAACCGTTTGAAAACTAATCACTGATCGGCTCGGTGGCACAGCGGGTAGAGTTGCTGCCTCACAGCGCCGGAGACCCGCGTTCCATCCTGACTACGGGTGACCCGCGTGGGTTTTCTCCGGGTGCTCCGGTTTCCTCCAAAGACGGGCAGGTTTGTAGGCTAATTGGCTTGGTGCAATTGTATATTGTCCCCAGTGTGTGTACAGGGATAGTGTGCGGGGGATCGCTGGTCGGTGCGGACCCAGTGGGCCGAAGGGCCTGTATCCAAGCTGTTTCTCGAAAACTAAACTAAAGGAGTACACTGTGCACACTGAAGGACATAAGGGGGTCTTCGGATGTTGAAACTCCAAGTATATTCCACCGCATCATCTTTGTTCCCAGCTCCAAGTTGTGCGAGATTCTCCGCCTCAGAGGCCAGGTTCTCTGGATACTTTCAAGAGAGAGCTCTTAAAAAATAGCATAGTCAGGGGATATGGGGAGAAGGCAGGAACGGGGTACTGATTGGGGATGATCAGCCATGATCACATTGAATGGCAGTGCTGGCTCGAAGGGCCGAATGGCCTACTGCTGTACCTATTGTCTAAAGTGATTATGCAGTATATTAGTGCTCAACACCACAGATATGTTGCCGTTGGTGATGTCTGCCATCAACAATGCAACTGTCGACAAGTATTAAGTATTAAGTTGCTCTTAATACTTGAAAACAAATTCTCTTCCCCAAGTCCTCCCCGGTATGAAGTAGAGACTTTAGTTTAAATAAATGTTACAGCATGATTGCAGCATTTGAGAGGGCGTTGTCTTAATCTTCTAATACCATCATCGTTAAGGCACCGTGAGAATTACGTGTGGTTGTCCATGTTATTTAGCAGAGAGAGTTCCATAGGAGACCCCAAAACTGTCTAAGGGAGAGAATACGATAGACGTTAGTTGATTGTCCACATTGTTTCACTTGAAGTCACATGCTACAGTGCACATTGCTACGATAGACTTGGTTTTGTGGGTAGACCATTAGACTATAAAACACAGGAGCAGAATTAGGCCATTCGGCCCATCGAGTCCGCTCCGCCATTCAATCATGGCTGATGCATCTTTCCCCCTCAACCCTTGGATAGAGCAGATGTGGAGAGGATGTTTCCACTAGTGGGAGAGTCTAGGACCAGAGGTCACAGCCGTCAGAATTAAAGGACGTTCCTTTAGGAAGGAGATGAGGAGGAATCTCTTTCGTCAGAGGGTGGTGAATCTGTGTAATTCTTGGCCACAGAAGATAGACACAAAAAAGCTGGAGTAACTCAGCGGGACGGGCAGCATCTCTGGAGAGGAGGAATGGGTGACGTTTCGGGTCGAGACCCTTCTTCAGACTATCAATGGGTATTTTTTAAGGCAGAGATGATAGATTCTGGATTAGTACGGGTGTTAGGAGTTGTGGGGAGGAGAATGGGGTTAGGAGGGAGAGATAGGTCAGCCATGATCGAATGGCGGAGTAGACTCGATGGGCCGAATGGCCTCATTCTATCACTCGGCTCCGATCCCTTATGACACCATTCTCCTGCCTTCTCTCAGTGTCACCTCTGACACACTTACTGATCTAGAACGAATCGATCTCTGATTTAAAAACTGCGCGTTGACTTGGCCTCCACCAAAGATGGCCGTCACCGCCGTCTGTGGTGATGAATTCCACAGGTTCACCACCAGGGTAAACACTCTGGATGGGATGTTGACGGAACGGGGAGGAACGGGTTAATAAGGCTACACGCAGACTGGAGGAACAACGCCTCATATTCCGCTTGGGTACCTTGCAACCCAGCGGTATGAACATTGAATTTATGAATTCTTAGTTATTCAACAATCACCCAATCAATTAAATAATTAATTAATTAGTTAGTTGGTCCCCTAATTAATTGATTAATCCATTCGAGATTTAATTAGTTAGATTATTTTGCTCAAATTGAGCACTGTGTATAAGGGCCTCTCTGATGAGCTGTTGTAACAGAGGACATATTCACACCAGTTCGCTATTTAATAATAATAATAATAATACATTTTATTTATGGGCGCCTTTCAAGAGTCTCAAGGACACCTTACAAAAATTTAGCAGGTAGAGGAAACACATGTAAGGGGAATGAAATAAATAGTAGAGACATGACTAGTACACAAAGTAAAGACAGAATTCAATTCAAAACACAATATGAGGCAATTAATGCACAGATGAAAAGGGAGGGGGACGTGGGGCTAAGGATAGGCAGAGGTGAAGAGATGAGTCTTGAGGCGGGACTGGAAGATGGTGAGGGACACGGAATTGCGGATCAGTTAGGGGAGGGAGTTCCAGAGCCTGGGAGCTTCCCTGGAGAAGGCTCTGTCCCCAAAACTGCGGAGGTTGGACTTATGGATGGAGAGGAGACCGGCTGATGTGGATCTGAGGGACCGTGAGGGTTGGTAGGGGGAGAGGAGGTCAGTGAGATATGGGGGGGCCAGATGGTGGAGGGCTTTGTAGGTGAGGATCAGGATTTTGTAGTTGATCCGGTGGGAGATGGGAAGCCAGTGAAGTTGTTTGAGGACTGGAGTGATGTGATGCCAGGATTTGGTGTGGGTGATGAGTCGGGCGGCTGCGTTCTGGACCAGTTGGAGTCGGTTGATGTAGGTGGAGCTGATGCCAAGGAGAAGTGAGTTGCAGTAGTCCAGTCGGGAGGAGATGAAGGCATGGATGAGTCTTTCAGCAGCGGGCGGTGTGAGAGAGGGTCTGAGTTTGGCGATGTTGCGGAGATGAAAGAAGGAGGTTTTAATGACATGGCGGATGTGAGGCTCAAGGGAGAGGGTGGAATCAAAGATCACGCCAAGGTTGCGGGCCTGGGGAGATGGGAAGACAGTGGTGCCGTCGATGGTGAGAGTGGGGTTATTGATTTGAAGGGGAAACATGAGCAGAAGTCAAAAATACTTCCCTTCAGTCTCAATAGACCTGGAGCTCGAACCGTGATTTAGTTTAGTTTAGTTTATTTGAGTTTGGTTTAGGGACACGGAGCGGAAAACAGGCCCTTCGGCCCATCGAGCCCGCCCCCTACACCAGTTCTATCCACACACTAGGGACAATTTACAATTTTACAGAGGGCCAATTAACCTACAAGCCCTGTGCGCCTTTGGAGTGTGGTAGGAAACCGGGGGCACCCGGTGAAAACCCACGCGGGTCACGGGGAGAACGTGCGATTTCCACACAGGCAGCAGCCGAGGTCAGGATCGAACCCGGGTCGCTGGAGCTGCGAGGCAGCAGCTCTACCCGCTGCATCACTGTGCCGCCCAATGCAAAATGCATATTTTAAAGTCAATAATCTAACAACCTAACCAAGTCTCCTACTCGAGTACAACAAGGTATCAAGTGCTCAGGAGTGACCCATTAATCAATGTAACAGCATGCAAAAATCACAAAACATCTCACATCACTTCACAGTGCCCCGTTTTACCAGAGGTAACGCTGTTAATCTATGGGTATTACAAATTAATGTCATTATGTATTTCTAGGGAAAGTAGATCAATTTGATCAAGTGCACATTTAATTTAATTTGGACACATCATTCAATAGCAGAGAAACATGTACTCACTGCTGCCCTCTGGAGTTACCTGCAGGGAACACATGACAAGATAACACCACATACAGGCCATGCAAGCAAATACCCAGCACAGCACACAGAGAGAGGAACAATAATCAGCATGGAGAAAAGACACAGAGTGCTGGAGTAACTCAGCGGGTCAGGCAGCATCTGTGGAGAACATGGATAGGTGACGTTTCACAGAGTGCTGGAGTAACTCAGCGGGTCAGGCAGCATCTATGGAGAACATGGATAGGTGACGTTTCGGGTCGGGACCCTTCTTCAGACTGATTGCAAGGGTGAGGGGGGGGGGGGGGGGGGGAGAAAGCTGAAAGACAGGGGGCAGGATAAATCCTGGCAGGTAACAGGTAGATACAGGTAAAGGAGGTGCTTGAAAGGCAGATTGTTGGACAAAGGTGGACAGATGAAAAGACAGAAGGTGTGAGATAAAAGTGTTGAAGAGATGCGAATTGTGAGGCTGGAGGAAGGAATGTTGGGGGAGGGGGAGGGGAGAAAGATGTGCGAGTCCAGGTGAGGCACAGGGAAGGGGGGGGGGGGGGGGGGGGGGAGAAGAGAGAGGGGAGGCTGTGGGGTGGGGTGGGGATTGTAGTTACCTAAAATTGGAGAATTCCGTGTTCGTACCATTGGATTTAGGGCTACCGAAGCGGAATATGAGGTGCTGTTCTTCCAATTTGTGTGTGGCCTCCCTCTGGCAATGGAGGATGCCCAGGACAGAAAGTTGAGTGTGGGAATTGGAAGGGGAGTTAAAAATGGTTCGCAACCGGGCGATCTTGTAGGACCTTGGCAGACGGAGCGCAATTGTTCGGTGTTCAGTGAAATGGTCGCCAAGTCTACGCTGAGACTCCAGCGCAAATACATTTTTTGACAATTAGATGTTGACCATTTTGCCTTTAATTCTGAGGCTACGACCTCTAGTCCTAATGGGAGAGTCTAGGACGAGAGGTCATAGCCTCAGGATTAAAGGACGCTCCTTTAAGAAGGAGATGAGGAGGAATTTCCTTAGTCAGAGGGTGGTGAATCTGTGGAATTCATTGCCACAGACGGCTGTGGAGGCCAAAGTCAATTGATATATTTAAGGCAGTGATAAGGTTCGTGATTAGTGCGGGTGTCAGGGGTTATGGGGAGAAGGCAGGAGAATGGGGTTGGGAGGGAGAGATAGATCAGCCGTGATTGAATGGCGGAGTAGACTTGATGGGCCGAATGGCCTAATCCTGCTCTTATCACTCACGCCCTTATGACCAAAACTGTACACAATACTCTAAGGGTGGTCTCATCATTGTTTTGGAGTTGCACGATAACATCCCAACTTTTATAATCTATGAAGACCAGCATACCATATGCCTTTGTCATCTATGCATTTTTGATTAGCACGGGTGTCAGGGGTTATAGGGAGAAGGCAGGAGAATGGGGTTGAGAGGGGAAGGTAGATTGAATGGCAGAGTGGACTTGATGGGCCGAATGGCCTAATTCTGCTCCAATGACATGTGAACTCATGAACCGCCCTATCCACCTGTGTTTCCGCTTTGAAGAGCTATGGACAAACCTCAAGATCGCTCTGATCATCAGAGAAATAGGGTGGCACGGTGATGCAGCGGGTAGAGCTGCTTCCTCACAGCGCCAGAGACCCGGGCTCCATCCTGACTACGGGTGCTGTCTGTGTGGAGTTTGCACGTTCTCCTCGTGACCGAGTGGGTTTCCTCCCACACTCCAAAGACGTGCGGGTTTATGGGTTAATTGGCCCTCTGTAAGTTGCCCCTGGCGTGTACCCAGACAATAGACAATAGGTGCAGGAGTAGGCCATTCGGCCCTTCGAGCCAGCACCGCCATACAATGTGATCATGGCTGATCATCCCCAATCAGTACCCCGTTCCTGTCTTCTCCCAATTATCTCCTGACACCACTATCTTTAAGAGCCCTATCTAGCTCTCTCTTGAAAGCGTCCAGATAACCGGCCTCCACCGCCCTCTGAGGCAGAGAATTCCACAGACTCACAACTCTCTGTGTGAAAAAGTGTTTCCTCGTCTCCGTTCTAAATGGCTTACTCCTTATTCTTAAACTGTGGCCCCTGGTTCTGGACCTCCCCAAGTGGAAGTGGATGAGAAATTGGGATGACATAGAACTAGTGTGAACGTGTGATTGATGGTCAGCGTAGACTCGGTGGGCAAGAAGGGCCTGTTTATATGCTGTAACTCTAAGCTAAACAAAACTAAAATCAACATTCATGAGTACCCTACTATTTACTGTATTTGACTTCACGAAATGCATCACCTTGCTCTTATTGGGACTAATGTTCATCTGCCAACTTTCCATCTGATCTATGCCTTGCTTTGTTCTTAGATACAAGAGGAAGGAATGCAGGAGTTACTAGTAATGAGGGTAATCAACATACATACCGCTGGGTTTTAAGCTAATCTACTGCTCGGGTTGGAATAGCTGAACGTTGGGGGGCACTGGTTGGGATGGCAGCAGCAGCAAAACCTGGGCAGAGTTCAGAAGCAATGAAGGATGATCAGCCCGAAACATGAAGATAGACACAAAAAGCTGCAGTAACTCAGCGGCACAGGCGGCATCTCCGGAGAGAAGGAAGGGGTGACATTTCGGGCCGAGACCCTTCTTCAGACTGAGACACGATATCTCTCTCTCTCTGTCGATGTCTCTCTCTCTCGATCGATCTCTCTCTCGATCCTCTATCTCTATCTCTCTCTCGATACTCTATCTCTCTCTCTCGATCCTCTATCTCTCTCTTGATCCTCTCGATCAATCTCTCTCGATACTCTATCCCTCGATCCTCTCTCTCTCTCTCGATTCTCTCTATCTCTCTCGATCCTCTCTCTCTCTCGATTCTCTCTCTCGATCCTCTCTCTATCTCTCTCGATCGATCTCTCTCTCCCACCAAAGGTGCCGCCTGACTGCCAGGGTGCATTAGCACTTCCGTTGTTCATTCCAGCTCTGACCCCAGAGCGGACATTCTAGACTTGGATCAAGTCTCGTTTCCATAAGCACAGTGTCTATGTCGACTAATGCGTGTCGGTCATGTTATCTCAACTTCTTTCTCGCGGTGGAAAAACGCTGCCAGACCAAAGAGTACAGATAAAACAGATTTATTTACAGGCTGCATATACAGGTGCAGAGAGAGACAGAAGATGCTGAGACAGCACAATACATCAGGGGAATTAAAGCAAGATTGTGCGACATGCAATTTAAATCCTCATTTGTTTCCAAAACTTAATTTTTACACACTGACCAGTGACCGTCCATGTGAATGGAACTGCTTTTGTAGACTTTCAGGACATGACCTTACATAGGATTGCAATCCAGCCAGGTTCACTGACAACGGCATCAGTTTGACAGAGCTTAGGACTCGAGCTGTCTATTCTGCCAAGCATCTCCGTTGTGTAGACTGATGCATTTGTATTTTAATGCAGAGGCGACCCGGTTGTATGCACCTCAGCGCATGCAACAGCGCCTCATTTAAAAAGAACCGCGCTGAATAAAGACAGATGCAAACAAAGGCGCATTTAGGAAAAGGCAGTTTAGTTTAGTTGAGAGATACAGCACAAAAACAGGCCCCTCGGTCCGTGCCGACCAACGATCACCGCACATTAACACCATCCTACACCCACACACTAGGGACAATTCACAATTTTACCAAGCCAATTAACCTATACATCTTTGGAGTGTGGGAGGAAACCGGAGCACCCAGAGAAAACCCACGCTTACACATGGAGAACGTACAAACTCTGCACAGATAAGCACCCGTGGTCAGGATTGAACCCGTGTCTCTGGCGCGGCAAGCGCTGTAAGGCAGCAACTCTACCGCTGCACCACTGTGCCGCCCGCTCTCATGGGTCCTGCATGTTCTTTGTGTGGCGCTGTCATGTTCTTTGCTTGTCCCTGCCATAAAAACAGGGCCATCGCTCCCACGGTCGTGGTACTATTCACCAATCACACAGAAATATCCCAGTTCTGCTGCAGGCAGATCGGGCTTGGCTGTGCTGCTGCTGCTGCTGTCTTTCATGATCAAACAGTGCACGGCCAACACACATATGCACACGGGCCGAGGTGCTGGAAAGCAAGCGTAGGAAGGCACGACAGAGGCTGGTTTACGCCAAAGACAGACACAAAATGCTGGAGTAACGCAGCGTGTCAGGCAGCATCTCTGGAGAGAAGGAACGGGTGACGTCTCGGGTGGACAATACGACAAGGAACGGCTGACGTTCTCCAGAAGGGTCTCGACCCAAAACGTCACCCCTTCCTTCTCTCCAGGGATGCTGCCTGACCCGCAGAGTTACTCCAGCTTTATTTGCCTCTCTTTGCTGTAAAGTAAGTGCGGAGAGAAGAAGGGAGATAGGGAATAAGTCACTGGTTGTAAATTTAGAAACTGCTGCTGTAGGTGGGGAGAGAAAAGGTGGGGGAGAGAAAAAGACAATGCCGACTCTGTCTCTCCCTCCACAGATGCTGCCTGACCTGCTAAGTGTTTCAAGCATTTGCAGTATTTTTGCGTCTAAGGGCAGAATAACCGGCTTTTATATTCGAAATGCAGAAGAAACCCTGCAGGCACAGCATAGCGACCAGTTTATGCAACCCCTGGACTTTCAGAGCGAGTGGGGTTCTCTCCTGCCCAAGTGAGGTCACACTAACCGTGTTCAGTCAGGGCCAGACTTTCCCCCCACCCCCAGTGTTAATTCTTGTGCATGAAGGAACTGCAGATGCTGGTTTAAACCGAAGATAGACACAAAAAGCTGGAGTAACTCAGCGGGACAGGCAGCATCTCTGGAAAGAAGGAATGGGTGACGTTTCGGGTCTGAAGCAGGATCTCAACCAGAAACGTGGCCCATTCCTTCTCTCCAGGGATGCTGCCTGTCCCGCTGAGTTACTCCAGCTTTTTGGAGTTCATCCTGTGTACGGTCAGCATGGAAGGAGGACACTGAGGGGGGGGGGGGGGTGGCATCGATACCCGCGGCAGGCAGCCTTATGGGCCGAGCGTGGTACCGTGCCTGTGAGCGGCTGGGACATACACTGAGGAGCTGTCCATCCTCAGGGCCAAGCGGAGGCGGCTACTGGAAGCAGATCTCCATCAGCTGGCTCTCCGGAGCGACATCACTGGGCTAATGTCAGAGGTGGCGAGAAGTGCTCTGGGCTGGTGCGGATGTGGGGGGGGGGGGGGGGGCAACAACTACTGGTGGTCACTCGGGGACTAATTGGAGCCCATCACCAAGGAGATGGTGGGAATCGCCTTGCCCGCTATCCCACGGAGGAACCCTCCTGATTGCCCCGCTGGCCCTCAAATGGTGGTCGGGGTTGGCATTGCGTGTGGAATCTGTGAAGATCAGCTTAGCGTCTCATGGAGAGTATCTAGGTGGCAGGAAGGACACGGGAGTCTGGAGCTTCAAGTGATGACCCTGTCACCAAGTTGACAAACTGGGGGGGGGGGGGGGGGCAAGGCCAAGGTCAAATGTGTGCAGAAATGACAGATCTTCACGGTCTTTGTGACACCTCGACTACTTTAATCTTTGACCTTAAACGAGTTGTCACAGAATACCTCGACCACAATGGACAAGGCCATTAGACGATTAGTGTGGAAGATTTAGCATTTAACCTTTTAAAAAAATATATAAAACAAATACTTTGGGTGTTGATAATGGTGGCGGGCACCTGATGTGAGTGTGATTGTCTAGAAATGGGTGACCCAAGTCCCCATTGCGATTACGAGGAAGCATTGAGTTTTAGCAGTGACTTGCCCCGATTAGCTTTGAGATGATGGAGATGGACCCGAGTGCTACGATTGTGGGATCGAGACCCAGGGCGTTGTGACTTTAATCACGGAGATATTTTGAATGGATACAGACGTGGTGTTGGTATAGGGGTGATAGGAATGTTGGAACTGGCGAGAGAGAGCGAGGAATTCCCCCATGAGATCAGTCTGCCCATGATGTGGTCAGGACAGCGTTTTAAAAACAATCCTATATCTAGCGAGTGGTTAAATGGTTTTAGCTCTTCTACTGAGAATAACATTTTAATCAACTCTTTTATTAAGGTTAAAATACACATTGCATAAAATGCAGCCCTACCACTGTGCAACTTGGTTTAGATAAGACGGTGGGTGGTGGTGTCATTTGGCGAGCGGAACTTGTGACCATGCGGAACTGCAGATGGTGGTTTACACTGAAGACAGACGCAAAGCGCTGGAGTAACTCAGCGGGACAGGCAGCATCTCTGGGGAAAAGGGCCTGCCCTCAGAGAGATGGGGCAGGATATGGGGGCAGGGGGAGAGATCTGAGCAGCATTGTTCAGTGTGTTCACTGCGTGAGGGAGCAGAGAGTAGGAGGTGACCGCCCCATCAGAGCAGGGAGCCGGTGACAGGATTTAAAGTACTTTTGACACAATGGTGACCAGTCAACGTCAACAGTCAGCGGAGGGTGGGGGATTTGCGTAGTGATCTTTCTGTCCGAAATCTCCCCACTGTTCCAGCACACAAGGCCACATTGCTGCTGCTTAGGCCTGTGGGCGGGGAATCTACACATCCAGTAGGGCGGCCATCTTGTGGGGCCCTATCAACCCGAGATGTTGGGGCCCTCCAGGAGGCTGCTCCGTTTTGCCCTTGGTGTGGGTGATGTGCAGCAGCAGAGGTGCCCCCCCCACCCCCCCAGGCCAGTCGATCATGGAGCCAACGTCAAAGGAGGGACTGACCCTCAAACATCACGCAGGAGAACGCTTCACAGGGCAGAGCGTAAAAAAAACGTCAGGACAATAACATGAAGAGAGACCCACCATATGCCCAGCTCGTGCGCTCCATGCATTGATTAGCTTATATATATATAAAATTAGTTTCATTTAAAAAACATTACACATTGTCAGCAGCAGAATTTCTACATCGTGATTCTCGCCGCACAGACCCTTAAAAATACATTCGCAGGATTCAGAATACTTATCAAGCACTTGTCACAGGGTTAAAAAGAAAGAATGGTTCATCCAGAACCCACTGATTGTCTAAAACTTGTCTAAAACTTCTAAAAACTAACATAGTATTAAATCAGAATTTAAAACTTCCAATTTATAATCATTATACTCAAAACTGTCTCACATGGCAATTGTGTTATCTGAGTGCCTTCTGGAGAGGCCCGATCTACAAAGGTTTTTGCGCCGGTCTCGATGGAACGGTGTGTAGAGTACAATTCAATAAAGCTAGATCCCAGTGTGTTGGCACGGGGGACAGGAAGGAGCGGTCTCTGGTTAATTTGTATACTCGAATTGTTCTTCTACAAGCACAGCACTGCCGCTGCTTACCGTGCGTCCGCAGCTTAGGAAGGGGACTCCCAGTGAGACTGCACAATACCAGACCTGTGGCGACAAGAAGCGGAGCAATAAGATTAAAAAAAACATCACCAGAGGTGTCAAAGAGCAAACACTCACCAGAATCCAAGCAGCAAGCTCATTCAGTTGCTCTCCATTCTGCCCTCATTGGAGAGATGCCCCCTACCGAAGCTTAGTTTAGCGACACAGCGCGGAAACAGGCCCTTCGGCCCATCGAGTCCGCGCCGACCAGCGATCGCCCGTTCACACACTAGTTTAGTTTTGAGATACAGCGCGGAAACAGGCCCTTCGGCCCACCGCGTCCGCACCGACCAGCGATCCCCGTACATTGATTAATACCAACACCCCCCCCCCCACCCAACACCTCCAACCCCCCCCCCCCAACACACACCCCCCCCCAACACACACACAACCCCCCCCCAACACACACACCCCCCCAACACACACACAGCCCCACACACCCCCCCCCCCAACACACACACGCCCCACCACACGCCCCCCCCCAACACACACACTACCGCCCCACCACAACTCCCCCCCCCCCAACACACACACACACCCCCCCCCAACACACACCCCCCCCAACACCACACCCCCCCCAACACACCCCCCCCCAACACACACACGCCCCACCACACGCCCCCCCCCAACACACACACACCCCACCACACGCCCCCCCCAACACACACACACGCCCCAACACACACACACGCCCCAACACACACACACACACCCCCCCAACACACACACCCCCCCAACACACACACACTCCCCAACACACACACACTCCCCAACACACACACACACACCCCCCCAACACACACACACCCCCCAACACACACACACACACCCCCCCAAACACACACACACACCCCCCCAACACACACACACCCCCCCCAACACACACACCCCCCCAACACACACACACTCCCCAACACACACACACTCCCCAACACACACACACACACCCCCCCCACACACACAAACCCCCAACACACACACACACACCCCCCAACACACACACACACACCCCCAACACACACACACCCCCCAACACACACACACGCCCCAACACACACACACCCCCCAACACACACACCCCCCAACACACACACGCCCCACCACACACACATGCCCCCACACACACGTGGGACAATTTGCAATCTTTGCCGAAGCCAATTAACCTACACACCCGCACGTCTTTGGAGTGTGGGAAGAAACCACAGAGCACTCGGAGAAAACCCACGTGGTCACAGGGAGAACGTGCAAACTCCGCCAGGCAGCACCCGTAGTCGGGATGGAACCCGAGTCCCTGGCGCTTTGAGGCAGCAGCTCTACCGCTGCGCCGCCCCTATTCTCTTTCAATTCTCTTAAAGAGAAAAGAGAATTAGTTAATTCTCCAAATTGTTATTTCCCCCACCCACACACGACCAATATCGGCAAAGTTTTTAATTACGCCCAATCAAATCCAGACTGCCCAAACTGGATTCGGAGCAGGGCACGACTGAGCAAGTATTTTATTCATTAGAAGAAGATAGCAGGAAACAAAATGGAGCAAAACTGGTTCAGCAACTTACCAGGTAACCGACAAAACTCAAGTATGCAAGTGAAATGAAGGCTGCCACCACGTAGAGAGCCACATGACCCAGGCTCGACACATACACTATTACAAAATACACGTTAATGGCGCAGACGATGAAAATAACCACTCCACCAGCAATCTTCCACGCTCTGAAAAAGAAAACACAAATGGTTGAAACATATAAGATTGTTAAGGGATTGGACACGCTAGAGGCAGGAAACATGTTCCCGATGTTGGGGGAGTCCAGAACCAGAGGCCACACACTCAGTTGAAGAATAAGGAGTAAGCCATTTAGAACGGAGACGAGAAAACACTTTTTCTCACAGAGAGCTGTGAGTCTGTGGAATTCTCTGCCGCAGAGGGCAGTGGAGGCCGGTTCTCTGGATACTTTCAAGAGAGAGTTAGATAGGGCTCTTAAAGATAGCGGAGTCAGGAGATATGGGGAGAAGGCAGGAACGGGGTACTGATTGGGGATGATCAGCCATGATCACATTGAATGGCGGTGCTGGCTCGAAGGGCCGAATGGCCTACTCCTGCACCTGTTGTCTATTGTAATCGTCCTCACAAGAGCATGTACATGGAACTGAACAGTGTCGGGCAGACTGTGGGCAAGCTTCACCCATGGGGTGGAAGCTGCAGTGTGACAAATGTGACTGCTGTACAGCACAACAACCTTTAGGTATTCATTGACGCACCCCAATGATTTGAGATGGTTTTTGATATCGAAAATTAAATAAAGGATTAAATAGCATTGCAGGTTTAAGTAAGTAAATTTTATTTATATATAGCATGTTTAAATCAACTGGTGTTGAAACCAAAGTGCTTTACTTAGAATAAATAATTACGTTTCTGACTTAATTCACTTTCACGACTTAATTCAAAACCTCTGCCGAGTTTAAAGGACCTAAAATACTTACAGACCGTTGACGAAGTCATGCATCACGGATGTCATACTGGTAAACGTTAAGATCGGGATCAATGCAAATGGCAGCTGGGGAGAGTGAAAGGTTAGTTGTTAGAACTGGATCTGGAGACAGTGCCGATCAATAACCAGAATGACATTGATATGATTGAAATAAATAACTGCCCTGGAAAGTCACCTTCCTCAAAAGCAAGGTGGTGTTACTCATCCAGCTCCACCACTGATTTTCCAGCATCCTTGGTTCCACAGCCTTTCTGGATCAGTCTGAAGAAGGGTTTTGGCCCGAAACGTTGCCTATTTCCTTCGCTCCATAGATGCTGCCTCACCCGCTGAGTTTCTCCAGCACTTTTGTCTGCCTTTCTGGATTATCCGTGTTGCCAGACCCACAGAGGTCACAGCCTCCGAGAGGAGTCCAAAGGTACTGGAACGTTCTGGGGGGGGGGGGGGGGTGACATACCGGCCCTCAAAGTCGGCCACGGATGTCGGCTATGGGAAATTCCACAGCCCCGGCCGTGGGGGGGGGGGGCAAATTCCACCCGCTGATTGGCCACGGAAGTCCCGATGAGGTCGAGATCGGCCGCCTCACCCGGCCTAGGCGCCACATTTTCGGGGGGGGGGGGGGGGGGGGGGGATTCAAGCCCACTCTTGGAATTTTGTCCGGATTATAGGAGGTGCTGGACTAGCATTTGCCGCATAATCGGTGGTGGACCTCTATGAGGAAGGTGGTCTTTGGTTGCAGAATGATACATGAATGAGTTGGTAAAACAGTGGATTGGATTTAATCCTGAAACGAATGAGGTGATGCATTTTGTGAAGACTGATACGTCTTGAACAGACACAATGAATGGCAAGTCGCAAGGAAGCGCTGAAAAGCAGGGGGACGCTGGGCATCTGGATCGGCACGGATGTTGGGCCAAAGGACATGTTTTTGTGCTATACGACTCTGTGTCTTATCTTTGGTGTAGACCAGCATCTGCAGTTCCTTCCGACACAAAATGCTGGAGCAACTCAGCACGACAGAGTAAAGGAGGTCGCGGCGCCTTCACACCCTCGTTGGTTTTGCATACAGCCCGTCACCAATCATAGCCCGTGTGCAGATAAGGGCAATTAGTGCGTCTGACCTTGGAGCTGATATGGAGCGCTTGAGGCTGGACCTTCTCGAGAGGCTGTTGGCGAGCCGCCAGCAGTGACAGGCTGTACGCAAAACCAACGTGGGCGTGAAGGCGCCAACCTGAAACGTCACCCATTCCTTCTATCCAGAGATGCCGCCTGTCCCGCTGAGTTATAGCTCTGTCCCACGGTACGAGTTCATTCCAAGAGCTATCCCGAGTTTATTAAAAAAATTAAAAAATAAAAAATCACTCGTGGTAAGCACGGAGAATGAACTTAGCGGGTACGTCGGAGCTCGGGGACGTCTCTTAGCGGGTCGTTACGCTAACGGCAGTTACTCAGGAAGACTCGCTAACGGCAGGTAAGCACGGGAAGACTCGTGAAGATTTTTCAACATGTTGAAAAATGTCCACGAGAGCCCCGAGTACCGACAAGCGGCCATTACCGTAAATCTCCGAGTTAGAATCAGGGCAAACTCGGGAGAACTCTTGGAATGAACTCGTACCGTGGGACAGGGCTTTTACACCAGCATTTTGTGCCCATCTATATGACTGTGTTATAAAGCCATGTTATTAATACAAGATTTTTTATTTTTATTTTTTTGAAAAAGGGAATCACCTCACCTGCATACTCTGAAGAACATTGAGGAAATCATTCATCCCAGTTAAACGTTCGACATCCTGGAACAACGCCACCAGTAGTGTTGGGGTTATAGCGATAGATCGAGTGAACAGAACACGGGCAAATCGAGACCATGACAAGTTGAGGAAGCCCTGTGATTAAAAATATCAACGTAGGTGGGATGAGTAGTTGCTCAGTGATCGGATACTCTCTGCACGTTGAACTGCACTTGGTGTAGTTTAGAGATACAGCACGGAAACAGGCCCTTCGGCCCACCGAGTCCGTACCGACCAGCGACATTAACACTACCCTACACATATGGGGGACAATTTGACATTTATACCAAGCCAATTAACCTGCAAACCTGGTGGACACAAAATGCTGGAGAAACTCAGCGGGTGAGGCAGCATCTATGGAGAGAAGGAATTGGCGACGTTTCGGGCCGAGACCCTTCTTCTTGGACCCGAAACGTCGCCAATTCCTTCTCTCCACAGATGCTGCCTCACCCGCTGAGTTTCTCCACCATTTTGTGTCTACCTTGGATTTTACCAGCACCTGCCGTTCTTTCTTAAACCTACAAACCTGTACGTCGTTGTGGGACCATGTTCAGGGCCTGTCATCACCTCTCACGACCATAGGTGCCAGCAGTCGCCTGTAAAGGTCGCGTAAGTGGGACAGGCCCTTAATCCTGTATCTGTACAGTGTAAATGGCTCGATTGTAATCATGTATGGTCTTTCCGCTGACTGGTTAGCACGCAACAGAAGCTTTTCGCCTTACACGTGACAATAAACTAAACTCGAACCAAACTTGAAAATTCCACCATGAACTTGTAAGTCGAGAGACGCCAATGCAAAGAGGAGACAAAAATCAAATCGGGGAAAGGGAGTTTGGGCGGGAGGGCAGGAGAGAGAGAGATTCACACCAAATCCTCCTCGCGACGCACACAGGGCTGAACAAGAGACATCTCGGAATAACAATCATTGCACACAGACTCTGAAGTAAAAATTACCTCCATGACAAACTGTCCAGAGTACGTTCCTGTCATGGTTGAACTCTGACCTGCAGCCAGGATACCAATGGCCCAGATGTAGAGAGCAGCACCACCAAAACAGCAGCCCAGCACCACACCCTGAGATCAAGAGAAAAGGATGGTTATGCGATAGTGCAGCCATGTTCTCCCTCATTAAAATGTAACTGTTCTGCACCATCAGCTGGGCCCGTTTATTGTACGCCTATAACAACACACATTGGAAGGGTGGTGGGAGAGATTTGAGATACTAGAACCATACAGTATTTCATCCAAGGTAGACAAAAATGCCGGAGAAACTCAGCGGGTGAGACAGCATCTATGGAGCGAAGGAAATAGGCAATGTTTCGGGTCGAAACCCTTCTTCAGACTGCTCAGTTTCTCCAGCATTTTTGTCTACCTTCGATTTTCTAGCATCTGCAGTTCCTTCTTAAACATCTTAAGTATTTAATCCAACCCACAGAAGCCCCCCTCAAGATATGTAGATCACGACACACAACCAGACCACAGGTCTATTGTACCCAGGGAATCTCAACAAGGTACACTTGTATTTTGTTGTGTTCTCAAACGCAATACAGTTACAGTCAGGGGCGGAAATCCTGGGGGGTACCGGGGGGGACACGTCGCCCCCCCAAGCTTTGAGAGGTGGGGGACAATCCCCCCCCCCCATGTTTTGTCATCCAGACTTTTATCAGCCGCTTTCTAAGCCCGCCTTTCAGCCCGCCAAGAAATTGTGCCCCCCGGTCCCCCCCCCCATGTTTTGATAGCAATTTCCGTGCCTGGTTAGTTTCATTTTCATCAAACTGCTCTACCCCTTGTGTGAGGCCGGCCACAAACTGGAGGAACAGCACCTCATATTCCACTTGGGTAGCCTACGACCCAGCGGTATGAACATTGAATTCTCCAACGTGTAGGATCTCATTTCTGGGCCACTCCACTTACCCCTTTATAAATGTTGACATCTAAAGTCTTGTTGTTCATGGGGAAGAGATTAGCATGCGGACTGCTGTTGTTCAAACAGATCTCGTGCTTCAAAAGGGAAAAACATGGCGTCAAATACAAGACACGGCAATGTGATACCATTCACCTCTTTTTAAGCTGCGTCAATGCATAGAACCGAGACAAGGCACAGCTCAATACCACAGCGACATTTTGTTTACCGCCTAACTAACCGAGTCCACGCCGACCAGCGATCACCTGTCCACTGGTTCGATCCTACGCTCTCAGGATTACTTACAGCAGCCAATTAACCTACAAACCTGCACGTCTTTGGAGTGTGGCCGGAAACCTGAGCACCCGGAGAAAGCCCTCGCGGGTTACGGGGAGAACGTAAAACTCCAGACAGACAGCACCCGTAGTCAGGACGGAACCCGGGTCTCTGGTGCGGTGAAGGGCCTGTCCCACTTGGCCGTCATTTACGCGACAGGCCCGTAGTGATTGACGCGCGACTGTCGTGCGCGTCATCATGCGCCCGCACAGCCGTCTAGAGCGCGTGACGTCATTTGAAGATAGACACAAAATGCAGGAGTAACGCAGCGGGACAGGCAGCATCTCTGGAGAGAAGGAATGGATGATGTTTCGGGTCACTACCCTTCTACAGTCTGAACGTCACCCATTGCTTCTCTCCAGAGATGCTGCCGGTCCCCGCTGAGTTACTCCTGCATTTTGTGTCGATCTCCAATCGTCTTGGCCCCGCTCTGCCGAGCTCGGCGATCACTTGCTGCTATTGTAGATGAGACGTTGCGCCGCGCCAGGGTCTTGGGCCTGTCCCACTTTGGCCGTCAGTTACGCGACAGGCCAGTGGCGCGCGAAGGAGTGGCGGTGCTCATAGAAACATAGAAAATAGGTGCAGGAGGAGGCCATTCGGCCCTTCGAGCCAGTACCGCCATTCATTGTGATCATGGCTGATCGTCCCCAATCAATAACCCGTGCCTGCCTTCTCCCCATACCCCTTGATTCCACTAGCCCCTAGAGCTCTATCTAACTCTCTCTTAAATCCATCCAGTGATTTGGCCTCCTCTGCCCTCTGTGGCAGGGAATTCCACAAATTCACAACTCTCTGGGTGAAAAAGTTTTTGTTCTCACCTCAGTCTTAAATGGCCTCCCCTTTATTCCTTGCCCTCCAGACCCTGGCTACAAGGGACACTCTCCTGCTCCCTTGGAGAGACATCCTTTTTTTTAAATTTATTTATTTTTTTATTTTTTTTTATTTTTATTTTTTATAAATTTATTCAATTATTAAAAAATAATATTACACTACAATAAAACAAGCCAGAACCCACCACCATAATACAATACAAACATGTAATAAACTACTATACAACTATGATACAATCCTTATTGAGGATACATTCAACACCCTGCGGAGCCCAGCGGTCCCGGAACTCCCTCAGGGTGCCCGCAGACAGGGCGTATTCCCTTTCTAATCCCACCCGGGCACGAACGTAACCCCGGAAAAGGGGCAGGCAGCTGGCTCGGGTAGAGCCCTCCACCGTCTGGCGCCGTGACTCGCGGATGGCCAGCTTGGCCAGGCCCAGGAGCAACCCAACCAGGACATCTTCAGCCCTACCCTCTCCCCTTCGCACAGGGTGTCCAAAGATGAGGATGGTGGGTGAAAAATGCAGCCAGAAGGCAAGGAGCAGCCCCTTTAGATATTCAAACAGTGGCTGCAGCCTCACGCACTCCATGTACACGTGGTACACAGACTCTTCCAGCCCGCAAAAGTGGCAGGCGGCTGGCGAGTCTGTGAACCGCGAGAGAAACAGGTTGCAGGGAACACCTCGGTGCAATACCCTCCACCCCAGGTCCCCAATGTAGAGGGGGAGAATCCCTGCGTAGAGGGACCCCCACCGGGGGCCCCGCTCGCGACCGGAAGGGAACACCGACCGCCACTTGGTGTCCGGACGGTGGACCAGAGCGAGGAAGTGCAGGGTGTGGAGGAGGAGCCTGTACAGGACACGCCTCCCTGCATCTCGGAGGGAGACGAAGGGTGTCGAGGAAAGGCGGCTCAAATTGTGTGGGACCGGCTCCCGGGATGGATTACGGCGCCTTGGTCCGATGAGTACTTCCGGCTGAGCGGGGGCTTGCTCAACCACCAGTACTCCACACGTTTGAGCCCCCCGGTCACCCGATGGGGCGGGACAGGGGCCGGCTGCTCTCAAGCCCGGGCCGTCACCCTCCGCCGGTGGAGGTGGGGCCTGGTCAACGGCAACCAGGTTCCAGACTCTCAACAAGTCCCTGTAGAAGCCAGGCATCCCCATCAGGACCGCACGGCTGACCCCCACCATCGGGATCCGCGTACCTCCTTGAAGGCAGCGGCTCCGTTGGAAAAAGTGCGTTGCCAGCACGTGCCACCTGGGAGGATGCCCTGAGTACAGGTATCTCTGCAAGGTCCTGAGGCGGAGAGCCGCCACCTTG
This sequence comes from Amblyraja radiata, assembly GCF_010909765.2. Lineage (NCBI taxonomy): Eukaryota > Metazoa > Chordata > Chondrichthyes > Rajiformes > Rajidae > Amblyraja > Amblyraja radiata. Next base: position 4,101,057 of record NC_046001.1, read on the forward strand.
GTGCGAATGCACACCAGCGACTGACTGCCCTCCTCGATCGGGAGACTCAGGACCGCTGCAGAGACCCAGTGCTTTCCGTTGCCCCAGAAGAAGTCCGCCAACTTCTTCTGGATGATCCCAGCAAAGGTGGCTGATGGGACCAATGTGGTCAATCTGTACCAGAGCATGGAGGCCACGAGTTGGTTAATGACCAACACCCTGCCCCGGTACGAAAGCACTCTGAGGAGACCCGCCCAGCGCCCCAGCCGGGTGACGACTTTCACCTCCAGCTCCTGCCAGTTCGCCAGCCAGGTCTCCGCACCGGGACTCAGGTAGACTCCCAGGTAGAGGAGGTGTGTGGTACTCCACGTGAAAGACCTCATCTCCTCCGGGAGGGAGTCCACCTGCCAGGGACCCACCAAGAGTCCAGAACATTTCCCCCAGTTGATCCTGGCAGAGGAGGCTGCCGAGAAGACTCGTTGGCACTCATGCATCCTCTGCAGGTCGACGGGGTCGGTGACCATGAGGAGCACGTCATTGGCATAGACCGAGAGGACCACCTCCATGTCCGGCTCGCGTAGAACCATGCCCGTCAACTTCCTCCGAAGCAGACTAAGGAATGGCTCCACGCAGATGGCGTACAGTTGGCCAGACATGGGGTTGGAGAGACATCCTTGGCATGGAGTGAACTCACTCCCACACTCACCATTTGCTCGTTGGTCTTGTTGTAAAAAGCCTCCGCAAACACCGAGACCACAAAGACGTTGATGAGGAAGGACAAAAACAAAGCCAGGCAGGCTTCGATGAAGAAGTAACGATTGGCTTCCTTCACTTCCTTCTTATTTGCTCGATTCACATCTCTGGACTGAGAGAGGGGGGGGAGGAAGAGAGAGAGAGAGAGAGTGAGAGAGAGAGAGAGAGAGAGAGAGAGAGTGAGAATATATCAGCTGCAGCTTTTCAGACAGCAGCGGAGTGAAAAGCATTTCAAAAACAATGAGACAATAAATGTAATAATCCTTTACAGTCATGTCCCAACCCAGCTACAGCCTGCCTCACGGGGGGAACATAGACTCCGTACAAAGACCGTAGTCAGCATCACTCCCTCCTTATACTGGCTGTTTTCCTCTAAGCTCTCAGTGCTGGTAAAAGGTCACGACTCGAAACGTCGACCATCCCCAGGCGCCTCAAAAATTGACCCACCTCACAAAATGATTCACCGGAAACTGGAGGAGCAGCATCAGCACTTCAACTCCCCCTCCCATTACGAATCCGACCTTTCTGTCCTGGGCCTCCTCCATTGCCAGAGGGAGCATCACCGGAAACTGGAGGAGCAGCACCTCATATTCTGCTTGGGCAGTCCGCACCCTAGCGGCATAAACATTGAATTCTCCAATTTCCGGTAGCCCTTGCAGTCTCCTCCCCTTCTCAGCTCTCCCTCAGCCCTCTGTCTCCTCCTCTTCCTTTCTTCTCCCCCCCCCCCCCCCCCCCCCCACCCCCCAAAGAAGGGTTTTGGCCCAAAACGTTGCCTATTTCCTTTGCTCCAGAGATGCTGCCACACCCGCTGAGTTTCTCCAGCATTTTTGTCTACCTGCTCTCTTGAATACTCACTTTGACCAAGGCAGAGTGCAGGTAGATATTGTGAGGCATGATGACAGCTCCAATGATTCCAACTGCCTGTTCCAACTGGCGGGTCCCGCAGCCTTCACAGTAGGGGACAAACATCCCCTTCAGCAACTGTGCCTGGTCTGGCTTTACTGTCACATACTGTGGGGCAGAAAACAGTCAAATAGCAACATGCCACCCCAAAATTCATTCTTTAATTATGGGTTAATAACAGCAAAAAAACTCATACTTAAATTCTGGAAAAATGCTACTATACCAACGCTTAAAATGTGGATTAGTAATATGTTGGACACAGCACACCTGGAAGAAATGAGACTCCTCCTAATAGATAAACAAGACCAATTCTTAACGAGTTGGTCTCCATTGATTGATTTCTTGAATTCATGTGGCGCAACTGTATCGTAAAAATCAAAAGTTTCAGGTATGGGTGAAAGATGATCAAGAATATAAAAAATCATCTCCTTGCGGCGATATGATAATCTCCTGCTTTCTTTTCTTGCTTATTTCTTTTCCTCACTATTTATTTTTCTTCCTTTTTATTCACACACACTAGACTTTCCTCTATTCTTTACTATCTCTTTCTTTCTTATTTCTCCCGTTAAAAAAAAGGAAGTTGTACAGAGAATGTATTATGTTAACATCATTTTGGAAACCTGTAAAAAGGTGCCACTGTATTGTACTTACTTCTAATGAAATTAATAAAATTAAATTTAAAAAAAAGCAAAATGCCATCCAAATGTCTAAACTCTCCATATAGGCACCCTGCGTCACCCTGGGATGGCGGGACTGTCATATCAGGAAAGATTGAAAAGACTAGGCTTGTATTCACTGGAGTTTAGAAGGATGAGGGTGCGGGTCTTATAGAAACATATAAAATTATAAAAGGACTGGACAAGCTAGATGCAGGAAAAATGTTCCCAATATTGGGCGAGTCCAGAACCAGGGGCCACAGGCTTAGAATAAAGGGGAGGCCATTTAAGACTGAGGTGAGAAAAAAAAATGTTCAGCCAGAGAGTTGTGAATTTGTGGAATTCCCTGCCACAGAGGGCAGTAGAGGCCAAGTCACTGGATGGATTTAAGAGAGAGTTGGATAGAGCTCTAGGGGCTAGTGGAGTCAAGGGATATGGGGAGAAGGCAGGCACGGGTTATTGATTGGGGATGATCAGCCAGGATCACAATGAATGGCGGTGCTGGCATGAAGGGCCGAATGGCCTCCTCCTGCACCTATTTTCCATGTTTCTATGATAGTACAACCTTTAAAACCCAGCACAATTGGTTCGGAGAAGCCAGACTGTATATAAACACTGTCATGGCTTTGATTAGTTTGGTTAATAATACCGCATGGAAACAGGCCCTTCGGCCCACTAAGTCTGCGCCGGCCAGCGATCACCCCGTAGACCAACACTATCCTACACACAATCTACAATTTCACCAAAGCCAATTAGCCTACAAACTGGCACGTATTAGGAGTGTGGGAGGACAGCCGAGATCCTGGGAAAACGCACGCGGGTCACGGGCAGAACGTACAAACTCTGTACAGACAGCACCCGTGGTCAGGATGGAACCCGGGTCTCTGGTGTTCTGAGGCAGCAACTCTACCGCTGCGCCCCCGTGCCGCCCGCTTTTCTTTTACCTGTTCTGCTCATTGCATCCTAAAAATGCCCACAATTTGTGATAAGGAATGTTGAAGAAGGAACTGCAGATGTTGGAAAATCAAAGGTAGACAAAAGTGCTGGAGAAACTCAGCGGGTGCGTCAGCATCTATTGAGCGAAGGAAATAGGCAACGTTTCGGGACGAAGAAGTCTGAAGAAGGGTTTCAGCCCGAAACGTTGCCCATTTCCTTCGCTCCATAGATGCTGCCGCACCCGCTGAGTTTCTCCAGCACTTTTGTCTGCCTTGTGATAAGGAATAGTCCTTTCATGAATACACATTGACTGTGTTTGGGGCTGTCTCAATGTTAAACGACCAAACACAAGCATGTGAAAGCCAGAAGATTCTCCACATGTTATGCATCACCTACTAAAACAGAGAAAGGCCAAGGAGATTAGAGTTCAAATGTTTACAAATCGAAAAGCTTCTGACACTTCAAATTCATCCACCCTTACCTCGTATCCAAATGTAACAGCCATAACTAGGATGAGGAATCCAAAGAAAGCTTCCAGTTTTCTTAAACCTGAAGCAGAAGTATTCAGTTAGAAACTTTTACTAAGGACATTATCACATGGCAAAATGCTTCATAGACATTAAGTTATAGTCCTGTCCCACGGTACGAGTTCATTCCAAGAGATCACCAGAGTTTTAAAAAAAAAATCAGACTCGTGGTAAGCACGGAGAATGAACGTAGCGGGTACGTCGGAGCTCGGGGACATCTCTTAGCGGCTCGTAACGCTAACGGCAGGTACTTGGGAAGACTTGCTAACGGCAGGTAAACATGTTGAAAAATGTCCACGAGAGCCCCAAGTACCGATGAGTGGCCATTACCGTAAATCTCCCGAGTTCGAATCAGGGCAGACTCGGGAGAACTCTTGGAATGAACTCATACCGTGAGACAGGGCTTTTATTTGGAAATGGAGTGAGCTATGGATTATCAAAGTCTGTCTAAAAGCCGTATAATTTAGTTTAGTTTTAGAGATACAGCACGGAAACAGGCCCTTCGGCCCACCGAGTCCGCACCGACCAGCGATCCCCGCACACTAACACTACCCTACACACACTAGGGATAATTTACATTTATGCCAAGCCAATTATCCTACGAACCCGCACATCTTTGGAGTGTGGGAGGAAACCGAAGATCTCGGAGAAAACCCACGCGGTCACGGGGAGAATGTACAAACTCCACACAGACAGCACCCGTAGTCGGGATCAATCCCGGGTTTCTGGCGCTGCAAGTGCTGTAAGGCAGCAACTCTACCGCTGCGCCACCGTGCCACCACACTTCATTAACAAATGGTTAATTAAAATAACTTCAAAGAAACGCCGAACTAAGATGAATGGTTTAATTAATGTCAGCCAATGTTAAGTAAAAGTGCTTTATTTCTTTTCTAGCTTAATTATTAACATGTTTTTTCCAAGTGTTTCGGAATGTCTCCAATCATCGGAGGCATTTCAAACAACGGATAAACCTTTGGTGTGGGATGGGATCTTCATTCCCACGACCTGCACTAAATCTGCTGATCCTGGTTCAGTGTCGGAAGGAACTGCAGATGCTGGCTGACACCGAAGATGGACGCAAAATGCTGGAGTAACTCAGCGGGCCAGGCAGCATCTCTGGACAGGTGTGAAGGAGGATCTTGGACCCGTTCCTTCTATCCAGAGATGCTGCCTGCCTGTCCCGCTGGGTTACTCCAGTTTTGTGGGTGTCTCTGTTCCTGGTTCAGATTCGGGTTTGTTACTGTGACGGTACAGTGAGAAGCTTCGAGCCCGTGGCCATGGAGGGCAGGTTCAAGCCACGGGCTGGCACCAACACCATCCATCCAGCCCATCGGGCATGATGCAGATTCAAGAGCAGCTACGCTCGGCAGCAAACTGCGCGCCCGACCTCATGCATCCACTTCCCAGCACGGCGAGTTGTACAACAAGCAATCTTTACGGTCAAAGTGAATAGTACAGACGAGTGCTACCTCGATTAAATATGGACAAACGAGCAAAATAAGGTTCAGTGCAGAGCTGCAGGTGATCCTCCTGCCTGCCTGCTCTTCGCGAGGCCTGGCCTGGGGAGAGCCGTCGAGAGCTCAGTGGCGTTTTACAATAGACAATAGGTGCAGGAGTAGGCCATTCAATGTGATCATGGCTGATCATCCACAATCAGTACCCCATTCCTGCCTTCTCCCCATATCCCCTGACTCCGCTATTTTTAAGAGCCCTATCTATCTCTCTCTTGAATGTATTCAGAGCACCGGCCTCCACCGCCCTCCGAGGCAGAGATTTCCACAGACTCACCACTCTCTGTGTGAAAAAGTGTTTCCTCGTCTTTTAAAGACTTCCACAGAATGCCAAGCGTTTTCTTTATAGCGCGGAAACAGGCCCTTCAGCCAACCGAGTCTGTGTCGACCAGACATCAACCCCCCTACACATTTGGGACAAGTTGCAATTTTAACCAAAGCCTACGTAAACTACAAACGTGTACGGTCTTTGGAGTGTGGGAGGGAACCGGAGCACTTGGATGAAACCCAAGCAGGTCACGGGGAGAACGTGCAAACTCCGCACAGACAGCACCCGTAGTCAGGATTGGAACTCGGGTCTCTGGCGCTGTGAGGCAGCAGCTCTACCCGCTGCGCCACCCCGCTCCTTGTATAAACCCCCTTCCAGGTTTATCAGTTGCCTGCGAAAGGTGTACCAGCATCTCATGGCAAGAAGCAAGAGCAACGATGAGAGACAGGGGCTGGCTCGCGATACACAAAAGCAGCGGCAAAGGGCAGAGGTGCCCAGAGGAACCCGATGAAGAATTAAACTGCACAGCAGCAGGCATCCTCTGGAAGCTGAGGTAGTGGGTGACACCATTCACTGTGGACAAGCCTACACCGAGGGACACAAAAGCCACCACCATGGTCAAAGCAAGGGCAGCTGCCACGTCTTACCCGGGTGGCACTCTCACCCCTGCGTTGCATTTCACTGTAAGGCAGCAACTCTACCGCTGTGCCACCGTGACACACACGGCTGGAAACAGGCAGAGCTCCTCACATCGCAACAGGTGCTGCAAGGTGGCTGTTGCTGTATGGGTCCAAGTCCCCTCTTGGTCTCAGAAGCGTGCAACAATGCGCGGGGATAGCTAGTCGCCAAGAAACACTTTCGGCAGCAGACAAAGATGCTGGAGAAACTCAGCGGGTGCAGCAGCATCTATGGAGCGGAGGAAATAGGCAACGTTTCGCCCCGAGATAGAGACAGAGCGATATAACCTGCCTTCAACTCAGGAGGAAGATCTGTTAGACAAAAATGCTGGAGAAACTCAGCGGGTGCAGCAGCATCTATGGAGCGAAGGAAATAGGCAACGTTTCGTCCCGAAACGTTGCCTATTTCCTTCGCTCCATAGATGCTGCTGCACCCGCTGAGTTTCTCCAGCATTTTTGTCTACCTTCGATTTTCCAGCATCTGCAGCTCCTTCTTAAACACTATCGGCGGCTCTGTGTACAGCACAAAGAGTCTGCAAAGAAAGCTGGCTGCAAAGTTGCTTGTTCGTAGCAAGGTGCATTCCACAGTGCAACATGTAATTTGCGCCCCAAAAGAATGCGGATACAAAAAAGGGCAACGCTTCTTTGTCCATTCTGCAGAGGATGCAAAAGGACCATGCTTCGCTCTGCGTCTTCCTCGGCACGCGTGTTAAATTAATGCCACTGGACCCTTCTGCATTCTTCTCATGTTGGGACATGCACCCACTCAATCTGCCATTCAAACCTGCGCTTTAACAGAAAGACAACCTTCAAACAAAGCCGGAATTCAAAGGTAAAGATCCCCTTCAAATTAATTTACCTAAAGGTTAGTTTGGAGATACAGACCCTTCAGCCCACCAAGCGCACACCGACTAACAAGTCTATCCAGCACAAAAGGGACAATTTTACAGAAGCCAATTAACCTACAAACCTGTACATCTTTGGGATGTGGAAGGAAACCGGAGCACCCGGAGAAAACCCACGCCGGTCACGGGGTGAAGGTACAAACTCCGTACAGACAGCACCCGTAGTTAGGATGGAACCCGGGTCTCTGGCGCTGCGAGGCAGCAACTCTACCGCTGCGCCACTATCACGGTTAATTTTCTTTCATGAAAAACGGGTTTTTAATTACCTCACCTAACTACGCCCTTCAGAAAGGAGGCTTGACTGCCCACTTGTATTTCCCAGTTGGAGGACAGCCCAAAGACACTGGGCCGGTTCAGACTAGCAGCCATCCAGCAGCTCCACGGTGCTCTGCAGGCTAATTGCCCTGTGCATGCCTGGGTGTTCTGGATTGCTGTACCTGCATGTACACACTGGAGTTTCGAAGGATGAGAGGGAATCTTATTGAAACATATAAGATTGTTAAGGGTTTGGACACGCTAGAGGCAGGAAACATGTTCCCGATGTTGGGGGAGTCCAGAACCAGGGGCCACACACAGTTTAACAATAAGGGGTAAGCCATTTAGAACGGAGACGAGGAAACACTTTTACTCAGAGAGTTGTGAGTCTGTGGAATTCTCTGCCTCAGAGGGCGGTGGAGGCCGGTTCTCTGGATGCTTTCAAGAGAGAGCTAGATAGGGTTCTTGAAGATAGCGGAGTCAGGGGATATGGGGAGAAGGCAGGAACAGGGTACTGATTGGGGATGATCAGACATTGAATGGCGGTGCTGGCTTGAAGGGCCGAATGGCCTACTCCTGCATCTAATGTCTAATGACCTCTCAGTCTGCTGCTGAGTTCAGCCCTCACACAGTGGGGACCAAGAGGCCTGCGAAGAGCCCAGTGAATGATGCTTCAACCACCGCCTTGACCAGAGTCAGACAAAACTAGGCTCGCAGCCCAGCCCCATCAAGCTGCAGCTCCACGAATTGTAATCCATCGAGCTTCAGTACGTGTTCCCTGCCTTTCCCTGCCTTAAAGTATATTTACCGTCAGTATCGGCACAAAAAGCTGGAGTAAAGGGCCTGTCCCACTTGGTCGTCATTTGCGCGTCACGCAGACGGCGTGCAAAGATTTTGTACATCACAAAATCCTGCGACGCCGCGCGCTGCCACACGCCACTGCCTATGTCATCGTGCATCGTGACGTGTAAATGTTGTCTCTGTTGGTATCAATGTCTGCCAGGCTCCGAGCTCCATTTGGCGGGTGGTAGAGCGGGCACCCAGAGATGACATGGTTGGCTGTTTGTTGCTCTGCTCCACATTCACAGGCTGGAGTAACTCAGCGGGACAGGCAGCATCTCTGGAGAAAAGGAATAGGTGACGTTTCAGGTCGAGACCCTTCTTCAGACAGTCGGGGGAAAGGGAAGCTAGAGATATAGACGGTGATGTAGAGAGAGATATAGGACAAATGAAGGGTCTCGACCTGAAACGTCACCCATTCCTTCTCTCCAGAGATGCTGCCCGTCCCGCTGAGTTACTACAGCATGTGAATGTGGAGCAGAACAACACACAGCCAACCATGTCATCTCTGGGTGCCCGCTCTACCACCCACCAAATGGAGCTCTGTCAGGGCCTGGCAGACATTGAGGCAGGGACAACAACCTGGCTGCTCAACACCCGGCTTGAGAAGAAGACTCCAGCATTTTGTGTCTATCTTCGGTTTAAGCCAGCATCTGCAGTTCCTTCCTACAATTGACCATCAGTATAGTTGGATAGTGGTACCCAGCAGTTCCTGCTATCTCCCACTGAGGGTACTGGCCAAGACCCAAAACTGAACAGGCAATGATTCCCCCAACAGGGGCAAGGAAGGGGAAGCTTTCAAATCCATGGCATGAAATGTTCACAATGCCTACTTGTGATGCCAACATCATAATTTCGGATCAGTGGATAAGCATTCTGCTAGACACATTATTTATGCTTCTGCCTCTCGTCAGATTACTCCTACACTAGGACCAAGACCAGCCACTCGCCAAAGTACGTTCAGTCAATCGCTGACCTCACTCACTCCCCAAAGTATGCCATGTCAGCCACTTGCTCGCGAGTGCCCTCTCAACCTTCAGTCAGTCAACTAATCCCGAGGCCCCTCTGCACCCGAAGCCCGCCGCAAGTGATAGGAGCAGAATGAGGCCATTCGGCCCATCAAGCCTACGCCGCCATGCGATCGTTGCGGATCTATCTCTCCCCCTCGACCCCATTCTCCTGCCTTCTCCCGGTAGCCCGACACCCGTACTAATCCTTGTCCCATGCTCAGTCAGACCTAAACCCCCACCTGATGCTGTGCTCGTGGTCTGCCTGTGCCCCCCACTTTCATCCGAATTCTTTATCAATTGTTCCCCAACCACTTCCTTCTGAGTCGTTCACTCAACAACAACCTTCACCCCCCCCCCCTCCCCAACTCACCCCCCCCCCCCCCCACTCACCCTATGTTCAGCCTCTCATTCCCAGAACATCTCCTGCCATTTTGTTGCCCCTGCTCGGCTAATCAGAAGGCAACTTTTCCCTCCAACTCCTCACCTCATGCCCTATCATTCACTCCCCAGATACAGGGGGATGCATCGTTCTCAACAAGCCCCTCCACCCCGTACTCCACAAGTTGCTGTCTCTCATTTCGTCCCGTCAACTTACCATATTTGTCCAAAAACAGGAACACAAACGTGTCTACAATAGTAATTAACACTCCGCCCCACAGGGGAATCCTAAACACACAAAAAAGGGAAGAGAAGCATCAAGGTGAGCAACATTATTACACATCTTTACAGAATATCCCTTTTTTCCCTGCTAAAAAAACGTTGCGGCATTTGGCGCGCACAATCCGGCAACGATTTGCTATCAGGAAGGATACGGAATCAACAGCACTTTCACCCTTTTAAACCCAGAGCCATACAGCGTGGAAACAGGCCCAGCTTGCCCACGCCACCCAACATGTCCCATCTACACTAGATTTGAACACGCATCTGGAGTATAGTGTGCAGTTTTGTTCCCCTAAGTTGAGGAAGGACATTCTTGCTATTGAGGGAGTGCAGCGTAGGTTTACAAGGTTAATTCCTGGGATGGCGGGACTGTCATATGCTGGGAGAATGGAGCAGCTGGGCTTGTACATTCTGGAGTTTAGAAGGATGAGAGGGCATCTCATTGAAACATAAGATTGTTAAGGGTTTGGACACGCTAGAGGCAGGAAACATGTTCCCGATGTTGGGGGAGTCCAGAACCAGGGGCCACACAGTTTAAGAATAAGGAGTAAGCAATTTAGACGAGGAAGGACTTTTCACAGAGAGTGGTGAGTCCGTGGAATTCTCTGCCTCAGGTGGAGGCAGGTTCTCTGGATGCTTTCAAGAGAGAGCTAGATAAGGCTCTTAAAAATAGCGGAGTCAGGGGATATGGGGAGAAGGCAGGAACGGGGTAGTGATTGGGGATGATAAGCCATGATCACATTGAATGGTGGTGCTGGCTCGAAGGGCCAAATGGCCTACTCCTGCACCTATTGTCTATTTCTAAATAATTAACCTATTGTAGCGGAGACTCGCAGGAGTCCAGCCAAAAACTAGTTGGACACGAGTTGCGTGCACTAGACGTGTCTAATCTCTCTAATACAGCTCCCTCCTCCTTTAAGGACACGGGCTTTAATACCAAACCAGGTACCGACCCCGTGACTAGCGACTCCCACACCAAGACGCCGCCCTCTAGAGCCGATGGTTCGTTGTGACCATGGGTTAACATAACAAGAACACTATATATTTTTTAAGAATGAAAGGTTTTGCGAGGTTTGCAGGTCATGTTACAATTGTACAAGACGTTGGTGAGTCGAGGCCACATTTGGAACATTGTGTTCAGTTTTGGAAAGATGTTGGACTTTGGAAATGTGAAATCAAAACCAGACGATTCCCACTGCCCCAACTCACTCCCTCTCTCCACAGATGCTGCCTGACCTCACGAGTGCCTGGAACTCGGTGCCGGGGGCTGCATATACAACAGTGGCGCTCAAGAGACTTTTGGATAAGCAGGTAGACAAGAATGCCGGAGAAACTCAGCGGGTGAGGCAGCATAAGAAAATAGGCAACGATTCGGGCCGAAACCCTTCTTCAGCCTGGACTATTTCACGTGGATATGCAGTGGAATGGAGGGATATGGATCGCGTGCAGGCAGATACGAGTTGGTCCTGGCATCATGTACGGCACAGACATTGTGGGCCGAAGGGCCTGTTCCTGTGCTGCAAACGGCAATAATATTGCTTGGAACGGATGCAAAAATCAACCAGAGCATTAAAATACCTGGTGACGTTTTATAGGTTGCAGAAAAATAAAGCAGAGTTGGAAGTTTTTAAACCAGAAAGCCAAACAAATGCATTGTGGCCACCAGTGCTTGAAAGCAGAATTTGCGTCTTATAATAATTGCCCCATAGGATCGCGTAAAGAGCTTAATAATCATTGAAGTAGTCACTTCGATAACGTAGCAGCTGATTTGCGCACAGAGAGCCCCTGGAAACGTCAAACGACCGGATCAAATGTGGGACGGCCGAGGTGAGAATGCTGATCCAGGGCACCATTAAAGTTGTCTGCGTTTCCTCCCAACCACGCGGCTGGATATTGTGCCCAGCTACGTGTGCTGAACTAAGACCTCACGTCGCTGCCCAGTTACAATCATGCTGGTCAAAGAGTGCCGCACTTCCTCACAACGGCACTAAACTCTATCCTCAAGAGCCTGTCCCACTTTCACCACCTAATTCACGACCTCTTCCGAGTTTGCCCGCGACTCATACTCGCAGCATGGTCGTCACGAGGTCGTAGGTAGGTCGTGATGCTAGTCGTAGGTGTTCGTGGCATCAAGTAGGTCGGGGCGTTTTTTCAACATGATAGAAACATAGAAAATAGGTGCACGTTGGAGGCCATTCGGCCCTTCGAGCCAGCAACGCCATTCATTGCGATCATGGCTGATCGTCGCCAATCAATAACCCGTGCCTGCCTTCTCCCCATTTCCCTTGACTCCACTAGCCCCTAGAGCTCTATCTAACTCTCTCTTAAATCCATCCAGTGATTTGGCCTCCACTGCCCTCCGTGGCAGGGAATTCCACAAATTCACAACTCTCTGGGTGAAAAAGCTTTTTCTCACCAGAGATGAAAAATGTCCACGAGTAAAAAAAAAGGCGTGAATTCGATCATGAAAGTGGGACAGGCCCTTTAATTTACTTGCTTGTCAGCTTTGGACCGGAGTGGAGAAGAATCGCTTAAGAGGTGATCGTGCAGTGACTGGGCTGAGCCGAGACACCACTTTAGCGCCGTGAACCTTCTGTGTGATTGAATGGCAGCGAGTCCCCCGACAAGGGCCTGGAACTCTCTGTATCGGTATGGCCGCAACAGTTGTAACGCTGATCAAATGACTGCACATTCAGAGAAAATTAAGTCGGAGGCAGCATCACAGAGAGCAGATACAATAAATTTGGCACATGATTTGCAGAAGACCTACTGGTACTCACCAGGGCTGGGGACGTTAATGCTACTTAACAACCAGCATCAGACATTCCTCGGTGAGGTACAACAGCAGTGAGACTACTTCACATTAACCCGTCAAATGCCAAGTGGACAAGGACAGGAGTGTTTTCACCAAACGTAGAACTTTCCTGACTCTGTCCCGTCAAATGCTCACAAGACAGCTGCAGTGCAAGTTTAATAAGCGCTGTTTAAACTGTTGCATCAAATGCTCCAGACCATCTACAGCACGGATCGGATAGAAAGTACACTCAGCATCGCCCCATCTAACACGTCCAGCGAGGGCTGGATACAGAATCAAGCTCTCTTAACATCTGCATGCGACAGCCCCCACCTGAGTGAGTTTGCCGATTGCTATAGAATTGGGATGGCCACAGAATCATATAGCACAGAAATGGGCCCTTTGGCCCAACTCATCCATGTCAACCAAGATGCCCCATCAAAACTAGTCCCATTTGCTTGCATTTGGCCCATATCCCTCGAAACCTTTCCCATCCATGTACCTGTCCAAGTGTATTTTAAATACATCAATCATCTTCTTTGGCAGCTTGTTCCATATACTCACCACCCTATGTGTGGAAAAAGTTGTCTGTTGGGTCTCGTTTAAATATTTCCCCTCTTTTTCTTTTATTCCCCCACACTGGAAAAAAGATTCTGGATTTACCCTATCTATACACCTTAATAAGATCACCCCTCAGCCTCCTGCCTCTCCAAGTCTAACCTCGTCCTATAACTCAGGCCCTCAAGTCCTGACAACACTCTCGTAATTCTTCTCTTAATTCATTCCGGTACACACCATCAACTCCACCTTTAGGCACCAGTTCCCATTTCACATAGGTGCCTCAAAGGCAGCAATCACCCATTGCAGTGCCACTGGGGACTAAAGGGCGTGTCCCACTTGCCGATTTTTTTCGGCGACTGCCAGCGTCATTGACCGACGTATCCGGTCACTGAAAACGTCGCGGCGTGATGACGCATTGACGCGCAGTGTTTTTTCAAGTGTCACAACATTTTTTTTGTCGCCGCTGGATTTTTAAATGTTCAAAATCCCCTGCAGTCGCCGAAAAAATCGGCACTTGCCGATTTTTTCAGTTACTGACGGGGATTTTGAACATTTCAAAACCGAGCAGCGACAAAAAAATGTTGCGACACCCGAGGAAACGCCGCGCGTCAATGCGTCATCACGCCGCGTCACCGTCGCATCACGGCGCGACTTTTTCAGTGACTGGATACGTCAGTCAATGAGGTCGGCAGTCGCTGAAAAAATCGGCAAGTGGGACAGGCCCTCAAGACTCACTGTCTCACACAATTATGTCTAACAAATAAGCTGTGAATGGCCAGTCTAAAGTAAACCATTCCAAACTGGACCAAATCATATTTATCTTATGTACAAATACGGGGGGGTGGAAATCAACCACGTGGTCTTGTTTTAGTTGATATCACAGTTGAACTATTGACAACTGTACTCTACCTTCCAACAGACAGCAGGTTCAGAGCGATGGCCGATCCGATCACCTCCTGCATGTCCGAGCCGATGATCGCCATTTCCACCATCAGCCATAACGCAATCCGAGGGAACTGGAACATTCAAAATACAAATACCATGAGACTAACAGTAACATATTGCATCTTCACCTCGAAATAAACTTCTGGGCTCTTCATCGAGGTGTAACCACGAAAAAAATATTTGGAGCTAAAACAAAAAAAATAAAATAACAGGATGGATTGATTGAAAGACACAGCATGGAAACAGGCACTTCGAGCCACCGGGTCCACGCTGACCATCCATTCACACGTGTATGGTATGCGAAGCAAAGAATCTCTCCTATCACTTATGACTTATGAACTCGTACCTTTGGATACTGTCTGTGGCAGACTTCAGCAAGGTGCATACCCGTGACCACTCCCAAACGGGCAGCTAGCCGCTGCAGCAGCAGGCCGATGATGGTTGCTGCCAGCAGGATCCATAGCAGCTGCAGAAAGAACACATCAGACTAAGTTACAGTCTGCTAAAGTAACAACGACTCCTATAAATTCTGAAGATAGACACAAAACGTTCCCACCATGGAAGGGGTCTACAGGAGTCGCTGCCTCAAAAAGGCAGCCAGCATCAACAGAGACCCACACCACCTTGACCACACTCTCATTTCACCCCTGCCATCAGGAAGAAGGTACAGGAGCCTGAAAACTGTAACATCCAGGTTCGGGAACAGCTTCTTCCCCACAGCCATCAGGCTATTAAACACCACAACCTCTAATGAACTCTGAACGACAGACTATTATTTAAGAAGGAACTGCAGATGCTGGAAAATTGAAGGTAGACAAAAATGCTGGTGAAACTCAGCGGGTGAGGCAGTATCTCTGGAGCGAAGAAAATAGGCAACGATTCGGGCCAAAACCCTTCTTCAGACTGGACTATTTCCAGTCTGAAGAAGAAGTTGCCCATTTCCTTCGCTCCATAGATGTTGCCTCACCCGCTGAGTTACTCCAGCATTTTTGTCTACCTTTGACAGACTGTTTGTTTTTTGTATGCATGCATGCGTATGTCGTGCGTGCGTGTGTGCGCACACACACAACTTTTTTTTCTCGTTTATTATATAGTTTACAGTGCACTGTTTACATATCCTGTTGTGCTGTTGCAAGTAAGAATGTCATTGTTCTATCTGGGACACATGACAATAAAACACTCTTGACTCTTGGAAAAGATGCAGTAACTCAGCGGGTCAGATAGAATCTCTGGAGAAAAGGAATAGATGACGTTTCGGGACGAGACCCTTCTTCAGACTGTTTCTCGACCCGAAACATCACCTATTCCTTTCCTCCGGAGTTGCTGTCTGACCTGCTGAGTTACTCCAGCTTTTTGTCTATCTTCAGTTTAAACCAGCATCTGCAGTTTCTTCCGACATATTTCTACAAATCCCGCTTTGGTCTCAGACAGGTGGCGACAGGTACCTACCTGCAAGCGCTTCATAATACCGATCTGGCAACAGTGGCGCACAGGTAGAGTTGCAGCCTCACAGCGCCAAGGACCAGGGTTCGAACCTGACTATGGGTGCTGTCTGTACAGTTTGTACGTTCTCCCCGTGACCTGCGTGGGTTTCCTTCCACATGCCAAAGACGTACAGATTTGTAGGTTAATTGGCTTCAGTAAAATTGTACATCGTCCCTCGTGTAGGATAGTGCTAGAGTACAGGGATCGCGGGCCAGCGCGGACTTGGTGGGCCGAAGGGCCTGTTTCTGTGCTGTATCTCTGAACTAAACTAAAATAAACTTGCTTGGAGAGTTCTCTTGCATCACATGCAAGGAAATAATCTCAGTTGATGACATAAGATGTTATCCTACGTGGTGCTGGCTTGAAGGGCCGAATGGACGGCTCCTGCCCCTATTGTCTATTGTTAATGAACGATGTACAGTACTAACTATGCAGGAATGGCAGGAGCAAGAATACAAGTCATCAACCGCTTCAACCTTCAGGGTAGAACTTTAAGATGGTTGATTTTCTTTTGGTACACGCAACGATGGATCAGCAGAAAGTATTAACACGGCTGGGAGATTTTTGAAAAGGAGTGAAGAACGTACCTTAAACCCGGCCACAGCTCCAGACTGAAGGTCCGATTCAATGTTTCCCGGGTCCAGATAAGCAATACTCATGAGAAACCCAGGTCCTGTAAAAGCCCAGAGCTTCCGAAAACTGAACCGAGTCTGCAGGCACAAACAGAGCAGTGTTAGACACCAGAAAACTGAACTGCAAGCATTCTTTCACACATAGATGAAGATGGTAGACAAGAATGTTCTTTTCTTTGTTTAAAGCTGGCATTAAAAGATAGAGTTTGCAGTCCTTTTGCCGAACTTGTACATAATAATTATGGCTCCTTCCTGAGCTGGTCCCATTATGGGCCTGCCCACTTGGCCGTCATTCGCGCGCCATTTACGCGACCTGCTAGCATGTGGGCAGCGCGGGACGGGCGCATGGAGCGGTGTGGAGCGGTGTGGAGGAGTGTGGAGAGGCATGAAGGAGTGTGGACTTGGTCCTGCACAAAATCTTCGCGCGCCACCGGCCTGTCGCGTAACTGACGGCCAAAGTGGGACAGGCCCAAGACCCTGGTGCTGCGCAACGTCTCACCTCCAACAGCAGCTGAGGCAGGCAAACGATCGCCGAGCTCGGCCTGGTGCTCACGGCCGTTGCAGATCCGGATCCGCCCCCACTCCTACTCCCAGAGCGGGGCCAAGACAATTGGAGATAGACACAAAATGCTGGAGTAACTCAGCGGGACCGGCAGCATCTCTGGAGAGAAGCAATGGGTGACGTTTCGGGTCGAGACCCTTCTTCAGACTGAAAGTAGAGGGCAGGGAACTTGAGGTAGGACAAGGCCAGAACAAATCAGGGCGGGCAACAGATGACCAAGGAAAGGCAGAGCCGACAATGGCCCATTGTTGCATGTTGAAGAGGTGATGCAATGATGCGAACAGTGGAACTAGTAGGACGTCTAGGGTGGGGGGTGGGGGGTGGGGGGAAGGAGGGAGAGAGAGAGAGAGAGGGAATGTAAGGGTTACTTGAAATTAGAGAAATCAATATTCATACCGCTGGGGTGTAAGCTGCCCAAGCAAAATATGAGGTGTTGTTCCTCCAATTTGCGTGTGGCCTCACTCTGACAATGGAGGAGGCCCAGGACAGAAAGGTCAGTGCGGGAATGGGAAGGGGAGTTAAAGTGTTTGGCAACCGGGAGATGACGTAGGCCTAGATGGACAGAGCGGAGGTATTCAGCGCAACGACCGCCCAGTCTGCGTTTGGTCTCACCGATGTATAGAAGTCCACACCAAGAACAACGGATATAGTAGATCCGAACGATGGCTGGATTAGGGGTTATTGGCTGCAGGGAGCAGTTGGACAGACTTGGATTCTTTTCTCTGGAACGCCGGAGGTTGCGGGGAGCTGTATAGAACGATATCAAATTATGAGAGGCTTAGATAAGAGTGGACAGTGAGAACCTTTTACCCAGGATGGAGAAAAACCCTCAAATACTAGATGGCAAAGCGTCAGAGTCTGAAGAACCAAAACATCTTCTATCCTTTTTCTCCAGAGATGCTGCCTGACCCATTGAGTTACTCCAGCACTTTGCGTCCATCTTCATTAAGGTGACATGGGAACACAGGGAAGGACTGGACTAGATGGTGGGAATAATTCTCGATTAGTACAGGTGACGAGGGTAATGGGGAGAAGGCAGGAGAATGGGGTTAGGAGGGAGAGATAGATCAGTCACGACTGAACGGCGGAATGGACTCGATGGGCCGAATGGCCCCATTCTGCTCCTATCATTCATGGCCTAATAAATAGTTCCAGGAACCAAGGATATGCTCACCGAACTATCATCTGGAATTGGGATCTTTTCATCCAAGTAGTCTTGTGAATTCCTCTCCAATAGATCAGGAGATGCCGGAGGAGTGATGGCGCTGTACCTTATGTGAGCGCTATTCTCACCGTTAGGTTCTAGCTGTGTTTCTGAAAAAGAAAAAGAACACGAGGGACAGATGAGAAAAAAAAAAAAACAGGATCATTGTTGATCAGAAAGTGAACCTGCCACATAAATACTAGGGTTTCTAGAGTCAGGAGGAGTATCCTGACACCCCACAGCCTTTCCACCATCTGCAGGCAACAAGTCAGGAGTGTGATGGAACACTCTTCACTTGCTTGGATAACTGCTAGTAGAGGAGATCATAATCATACTTTATTCGCCAAGTAGGTTTTGCAACGTATGAGGAATTTGATTTGCCGTACAGTCATATAATAAATAAAAAGCAACAGAACACACAAAATGCATTTGAACATGAATATCCACCACAGCGACTCCTCCGCATTCCTCACTGTGATGGAAGGCGCAAAAAGGTTCAATCAGACGAGGAAACACTTTTTCACACAGAGAGTTGTGAGTGTGGAATTCTCAGCCTCAGAGGGCGGTGGAGGTCAGTTCTCTGGATACTTTCAAGAGAGAGCTAGATAGGGCTCTTAAACATAGGGGATATGGGGAGAAGGCAGGAACAGGGTACTAATTGTGGATGATCAGCCATGATCACATTGAATGGCGGTGCTGGCTCAAAGGGCCAAATGGCCTACTCCTGCACCTATTGTCCTACCTCGACAAAAACCTGGACCCACTGCAGTTCGCTTACCACCACAACAGATCAACGGTGGATGCGATCTCGCTGGCCCTCCACTCAGCACTGGACCACTTGGACAACAAAAACTCATATGTCAGGCTGTTATTCATCGATTACAGCTCGGCATTCAACACAATCATCCCCTCCAAACTGGTTACCAAACTCGCAGAACTGGGTCTCTGCGCATCCCTCTGTAACTGGATCCTCGACTTCCTCATCCACAGACCACAGTCGGTTCGTATTGGTGGAAATGTGTCAGCCTCGATAACAATCAGCACGGGAGCATCTCAAGGCTGTGTGCTCAGCCCCCTGCTGTACTCACTCTATACCCATGACTGCGTAGCCAACCACAGTGCGAACTCCATCATCAAGTTCGCTGACGACACCACTGTTGTGGGACGTATCACTGATGGGGATGAGTCAGAGTACAGAAGAGAGATCGAGCAACTGTCCATATGGTGCCAGCGCAATAACCTGGCCCTCAACACCAGCAAAACCAAGGAACTGATTGTGGACTTTGGAAGGAGTAGGAGGGGGACCCACAGCCCCATTTATATCAACGGGTCGATGGTTGAAAGGGTCAAGAACTTCAAATTCCTGGGCGTGCACATCTCTGAAGATCTTTCCTGGTCCGAGAACACTAACGCAATTATCAAAAAAGCTCATCAGCGCCTCTACTTCCTGAGAAGATTACGGAGAGTCGGTTTGTCAAGGAAGACTCTCTCTAACTTCTACAGGTGCACAGTAGAGAGCATGCTGACCGGTTGCATCGTGGCTTGGTTCGGCAATTTGAGTGCCCTGGAGAGGAAAAGACTACAAAAAGTAGTAAACACTGCCCAGTCCATCATCGGCTCTGACCTTCCTTCCATCGAGGGGATTTATCGCAGTCGCTGCCTCAAAAAGGCTGGCAATATCATCAAAGACCCACACCATCCTGGCCACACACTCATCTCCCTGCTACCTTCAGGTAGAAGGTACAGGAGCCTGAAGACTGCAACAACCAGGTTCAGGAATAGCTACTTCCCCACAGCCATCAGGCTATTAAACCTGGCTCGGACAAAACTCTGATTATTAATAGCCACTTTCTGCTATTTGCACTTAATCAGTTTATTTATTCATGTGTGTATATATTTATATCATGGTATATGGACACATTTATCTGTTTTGTAGTAAATGCCTACTATTTTCTGTGTGCTTAAGCAAAGCAAGAATTTCATTGTCCTATACAGGGACACATGACAATAAACTCACTTGAACTTGAACTTGTCTATTGTCTATTGTCTCCTCCCTGCTTTGTCCTCCAGCAGTCAGATATCAGGGAAAGGGATGGGATTCGAGGATCATGGAAGAAAGGTAGTGTTGAAGTTCATGGAGTAAAATGCAGTGATTAGGTGGTAGTGGCCGAGTGATTACTTTAAGGAGCTGGTCACAGCTTCTGCCGCTCGAGAGCTCATAGGTATTGATACGCTGCACAAAATGAGTCAGGTCCACAATCCCACTGTACAAGCTCCATTTTTAAGATAAAAGCCAGTGGTTGAAAGACCAAACCAAAGTAATAGTTTGTGCCCTATATTTAGGAATCATGCATCATGTGTATATATACAGGCAGGAAAAGAAAGAAAACGGAATAAAAATAGCACGAACAAACCATGGCGTTAGCTTCAAATGTCCAGAGGCAAAACGTTGGTTTTGAATACGCTCATTTAAAAAAAGCAGTGAATTGCAAAAAGGTAGCCACTGAAATAAAGGGCCTGTCCCACTTTTACGACCTAATTCACGGGGTGGAAGATTGCAACCTTCACGTGGTCCGCCCTGTTTCCACTAATGCAATCACTAATGCAATCAACCCGGCGTGCACAATCAAATAAGATCAAATAGAACAAGTTGTCCTACAACTTTAGGCTGTGCAAGCCACACGCAAGAAGAAGACCACCTAATTCACGACCTTTTTTACTCGTGGACATTTTTCATCAGGCTAGAAAAAACGCCCCGACCTACTTGATGTCACGAGTACCTACGACTAGCATCACGACCTACCTACGACCTCGTGACGACCATGCTATGAGTACGAGTCAAGGGCAAACTCGGCAGAGGTCGTGAATTAGGTGGTGAAACTGGGGCAGGCCCTTAACAATAGCCCAGGAGCAGAATGAGATACAATGGTCAGATTCACATGGATGCAGGGAGGGTTACAAAGCTTAAAAGCAAATTACAAAGATTGTGTGAAATTAGGCTTTGTAGGAATGCGAGGAATGGGATTTTAAAGCTCTTGTGTATAGAAAAAAGCTAATTGCAACTTGGCAAAGATGGCAATGCTGACTGAGCAGGTCAGGATTTTGAATATGTGTTCGTGGAGGACTGCAAACAACGCACTGAAGAAACAGGAGTATAAAAGAGCTTTCGGCAGTGGCTGGGTGACGACTGAATCACAGGCATGTGCAAACTATGTGGGTGAAATGGTTTAAGGTTTCAAATCGTCTGGCTCAGCCCATTTGTAGAGTCAGAGTCACACGGAGAGTGCTGTTTCAGTATACAGCACTGAAGCAGACCCTTTGGCCTGGCCCGTCCATGCTAACTAAGTTGCCCATCTACGCTAACCCCACTTGCCTGCATTTGGCCCATGCCCATACCCCCCCCCCCCCCCCCCACACCTGTCTTATCCATGTACCTGTCCAAACATCTGAACTGCTGTTATAGTCCCTGCCTCAACTATGTCCTCTGGCAGCCCATTACCCTCTGGCCATCAGCCTTCCCTTTAAATCTTTCCCCTCTAACCTGTGGCTGCGGCTATTTACCTTATCTATGTCCCTCATGCTTTTATAAATGGCAAGTGGTAGAGTTACTGTGCTTACGGCGTAAGAGACCAGGGTTCGATCCTGACTAGGGGTGCTGTCTCTACAGAGTTTGTACGATCTCCCTGTGGGTTTTCTCTGGATGCTCCGGTTTCTTCCCACGCTCAAAAAAACGTATACATGTTTGTAGGCAAAATGGCTTTGGTAAAAAGTAAGTATAAATTGTCCCTATTGCTAGTAGACAGTGGGATCGCTGGTTGGCGCGGACTTGGTGGACTGAAGGGCCTGTTTCCGAGCTGTGTCTCTTGTGCCCAAACCTCTAAAATGGCCATTCAATCAGCCTCCTTCACTCCAGCGAAAACTATCCCAGGCCAGGCAGTCTCTCCTGAGATCTTTACAGAAGCCAATTAACCTACTTTTCAATTCCACGACATTTCGAACGGAGATGAGGAAAAACATTTCCACCCAGAGAGTTGTGAATCTGTGGAATTCTCTGCCTCAGAAGGCAGTGGAGGCCAATTCTCTGGATGCTTTCAAGAGAGAGTTAGATAGAGCTCTTAAAGATAGCGGAGTCAGGGGATATGGGGAGAAGGCAGGAACCAGGGTACTGATTGTGGATGATCAGCCATGATCACATTGAATGGCGGTGCTGGCTCGAATGGTCTACTCCTGCACCTATTGTCTATTGTCTTTGGAACCAGCTGCTCAGCTGCAGAGAATGGGGTGATATCACAGTGAAGAAAGTGGTTTGGAGACACGGATTTACTCGAAATGATTGCGAGGCTGATTTAAAGTTGTGACGAACTGCCTAAAATGACTTTGCCTTGCCAACTTTTTCTGGAAAAGCATGCCGCACTTGCGCAGTCATTTGACCCGACTAGATATTGCCTGCCACGCTGAAAAAGACCATTTACTCCTGCTTGCAGGATCTTGCTGTTCGCAAATGGGTCATTAGGTAGGCAAAAATGCTGGAGAAACTCAGCGGGTGAGACAGCATCTATGGAGCGAAGGAATAGGTGACGTTTCGGGTCGAGACCCTTCTTCAGACTGATTTCAGGCAAATAGGCCATTGGTTCCCTTTATTATATTGGCGGCTAAATTTCAAAAATCATTCAATTTGCTTTGGGATATCCCAGTGAATTATTATAATGCGAAGAATTGGGCGGCACGGTGGCGTAGTGGTAGAGCTACTGCCCTTACAGCACCAGAATGGGGTAGTGATTGTGGATGATCAGCCCTGATCACTGTGAATGGCCGTGCTGGCTCGAAGGGCCGAATAGCCTACACCTATTGTCAGAGACCCAGCGTCGATCCTGACTATGGGTGCTTGTCTGTGCAGAGTTTGTACATTCTCCCCGTAACCTGCATGGGTTTTGTCAGAGATCTTCGGTTTCCTCCCACACTCCAAAGATGTACAGGTTGTGTGGTGAGAGAGTGCGTGTGGTTGGTGCGGAATTGGTGTGCCGAAGGGCATGTATCACTAGAAAAGAATAAAACCAAATGCCAATTGTCTTATCCCATTAGCTCTCAAGTCTTAAATCACTCGCTTTGACACCTCATATTTTGTTTTTCCCCTTGAGCTACAGCTAAGAATTTGGTCTGGTAATTTCCTTAGCCACTGATGTACCCTGAGGCACTTATAAAATTCAACTCTTGTTCAATGAAGACAAGTGGAGCATCACAAAACTTCATCTACCAGGTTAAAACAGGAATTATTTTTTACCAGAAGATGAAGCAGCACAAAAATAAGAGGCATATAATGAACCATGGATATTCTTCTTTCACTTAATTAAAAAAAAACAAGATCAGGCAGCATCTCCACAGAGTTTTCAAGAAGGAACTGTAGATGCTGGAAGATCGAAGGTACACAAAAATACTGGAGAAACTCAGCGGGTGCAGCAGCATCTATGGAGCGAAGGAAATAGGCGACGTTTCGGGCCAAAACCCTTCTTCAGACTCTCCACAGATGTTGCCGTGACCACTGAGTTACTGCAACACGTTGCAGTTTGTTTTTAATTTGTGCGCCTGCACGGGTTTAACAGTGACTTGGATGCATTGATTCACAACTGGCTTACTGAGAGAAGACCCGCTGAGTTTGTGTGTTCTGTTGCTTTTTATTAGTATGACTGTATGGCAAATCAAATTCCTCGTATGTTGTAAAACATACTTGGCTAATAAAGTATGAGTATACGAGTATAAGCCTCCACTGAAAAATAATCTTCCACCATCACCTGCTGGCACGATGAATTGGATATTTGCAGAATACAAGCACTGTCTTTACCTGTGTTCTCTGCGGTGTCCTGGTCTGGGGCCATGGTGAATGGAATGAGTCCACACTCAAAGTTCTCTGAAGAAGCCACGTTCCCTGCAGCAGATACAAAGAAAAAAGATAAGATTAAGAAAAAGGGAGGACAAAAATGCATTACGGTCGGCAAAGGCTGACTCAGCAGAAACAGAAGAAGCCGACTGAGCTGGTAAAAATGTTTCTGCAATGTTCAGCAGGGTTCCAAGGTTGCCATGCCGCAGTCCAAAGTCAAACCGCACGGAAACAGGCCCTTCGGCCCAACTTGTCTCTGCACACCAAGATGCCCCAGCAAATACTAATCCTGTGCAGAGGGATGTTGGGGTCCAAGTCCCAGTCAATACAGAGGACATTAAAGTCACATCACATTACAACTGGTCAGGACATTGGTTCAACGACACTTGGTATATGATAAGCTGATGGAGGGCTTTGGTTACAGGGAGAAACTGGACGGCTGGGATTGTTCACAGTGGAACTTAAGAGGGCAAGTAGTGACCTTAGAGGTTTATGAAAAAAGAGGGGTAGATAAATAGGGGAGTCTACAACGAGAGGACAGAAGTTTAATATAGAGGGGGAATATTTTAAGGATGTCCAGGGGACAACATTTTCCACATGGAGGGAGGTGGGTAAACGTCATCCCACCTTCTCATCCTATATATTGCAGACTAGGGGCAACTTACAAAGGTCACATCGCCTACAAACCTGCACGTCTTTAGGATGCGGGAGGAAACCAGAGCACCCGGAGGAAACCCACATGGTCACGGGGAGAACGTGCAAACCCTGGGTGCTGCTACTATTGTAGCGCACAGCATTGCACATCCACCAATTAGAATTTGCATTTCAGTCCTTCACTAAAGCACTAATATATGCTACTTCATTCACCTTTAAAATCTCACACGGTTCATTTTTTTCCTGAACAGCAACATAAAGACCTTTAAACGACCCTTGAAAACCTCCACTCTTATCATAGACTCATAATGTCACACTCCAGAGATGCTGCCTGACCCGCCGAGTTACTCCAGCTTTTTGTGTCTGTCTTCCTGTTATACAGAGGGATGACTTTATTTCCATTTAAATTTCTACTTGTTAAAGGTACAGTGTAGATGCTTGAATGATTTCAAAGAGAAAAAACTTAAATCTGATGTCAGTTTCATCAAATTCAGAAAGCACCTTTCAGGCAGCAAGTGCAAGAAAAATAAATAGTCACATCAATAGTCGGCATGATTGAGAAGCGGTAGAGTTGCTGCATTGCAGCGCCAGAGACCCGGGTTCGATCCTGACTACGGCTGCTGTCCGTACGGAGTTTGTACGTTCTCCCCGTGACCCGCGTGGGTTTTCTCCGGGTGCTCCGGTTTCCTCCCACACTCCAAAGACGTGCAGGTCAGTAGGTCAATTGGCTTGGTGTAAATGTAAAATTGTTCCTGGTGTGTGTAGGATAGTGTTAGTGTGCGAGGATCGCTGGTGTACACACGTACAGGTTTGTAGGTTAATTGACTTGGGTAAAGATTGTAAATCGTTCCTAGTTTGTACAGGATACTGTTAAGGACCTGATCCACTTTCACGACCTAATTCATGACCTTTTTAACTCATGGACATTTTTCATCAGGCTAGAAAAACGCCCCGACCTACTTGATGCCACGAGTACTACCTACGACCTCGTGACGACCATGCTGCGAGTACGAGTCAAGGGCAAACTCAGCAGGTCGTGAAATTGGGACAGGCCCTTTAGTGCGCGGGGATCGCTGGTCGGCGCGGACCAGTGGCGCTGTATCTCTAAACTAAAGTCGAGTATTCTTTGCACCATCTTACAAACAGTCCCCAGGAATCTCTCATCCTGGTTTCAGATATATTTAACATGTCGCCCGCCAAATTACAACATTCAGTAATTAAACATCAAAAATGCACATAAAAGAGGGTCTCCGCGCCTTGGGATTAGTTTCTATCTCACACAACTCAGAAGTGCACGGAAGGGGAGAACTTCTTCAAAGTAGGCATACCTTGAGGAGATATCGCAGTGGAGTAGACAAAGTGTTCAAGAAGGAACTGCAGATGCTGGAAGATCGAAGAGACTTTGATCTTCCAGCATCTGCAGTTCCTTCTTGAACACAGTGCACGGAAGGGGCTGGGCAGGGCAAAAGATACAAGCTGTTGTAATGAGATCTCATTTGCTACAGATAGCAACTCATTGAAAAGCTTCTGTAACAGTCACTGCAGATCACACGGCAGAGCCTCTCCCTATTCAAAAAGTTCCACCGTGCCCCACACCACTTCAAGTGTACAATACTGCAGAGTAACGTGGAAGGATGTGCACATCGTGGGTTGCGGTGGAGCCAAAGAGAGATGCAGAGACAATATGTATTTATTTTACCGACTGAGGGAACTCTACCATCTTGTCTACAAACCTCGCCAAACCAATGCCAAGGTGGCACGGAATTATCATTAGTTGTTAACTCTCACTACAGCAAAGCCCGAGGCTTTGGAGATGGTGCAGAAGAGGTTTTCCAGAATGCCACCTGGATTAGAGAGTTTTAGGTACAAGGAGAGGTTTGGTAGACTCGGATTGTTTGCAGGTTGAGGTAAGACTTGAGAGAAGTATAGAGAATTATGAGAGGCACAGATAGGGTAGACAGTCAGAACCTTTGTCCCAGTGTGGAGATGTCCAACACTAGACACTTCCAAGGGGCAGTACGGTGGCGTAGCTGTATAACTACTGTTTCCGCGCTTTATCTCCAAACTAAATTAAAACCGGTGATTAGGATTATGGCACGGCATGTACAGAATGCAGCTGAAATTCTTCCCGAGGTCAGCTGCTAACTGTATTTCCTTCGCTCCATAGATGCTGCCTCACCCGCTGAGTTTCTCCAGCATTTTTGTCTACCTTCGATTTTCCAGCATCCGCAGTTCCTTCTTAAGCAACTGTATTTACAAAGCAGCTTTTTGGATAAAGATGGGTCCACTGAATCAAGTACCCTCTGGGTTGAGATTCATCTAACTTCCAACAAACACATTTAATTGAGGCAGTTTAAAGAGAAACTACTTACAGAGTCTTTCGCAACTCAGACTTTATAGCTTACTGTCGAAAGCAAATCTGCAAGGACAGGGAAGGCTCGCAATAATTCCAGCCAGTCTCAGCTCACTCACCAATGGATGGCAGGGAATTTGGAGGTTAGTCGACACCTCCTACAGTATCCTTATCTAAACACAGGCCATACACGACCCACACTATTACCGCACAAAATCCTTCACCCATTTTCATTTGAACTGGAGATGGCCTTGAGCTGTGAATGTTGTCACATTTGTTAAGCAGAATTAATCAGGACTACTGTGTGTGTGCGCGCACAAACCAACAAGTCAGGGATGAAGTGAAAAGCAAACCCAGACTAAACAACAGCTAATCCACATCTGACCCAGGCCCTCATACCTTGCTTGATTATCTGACCCAAAATATGCAGTCGGGTCCTGTTAAGTTCAGAAAGCGTTCACAGGAGAATGGGATTCGGAGGCAGAGATCAGCCATGATTGAATGGCGGAGTAGACTCGATGGGCCGAATGGCCTAATTCTACGCCTATCACTTGTGCACGTGAACATCCAAGGTCCATGTTCGAAGGTTAAAGTCACGCATTTATGGTGCTTAGAGACATCCAGTATTTCAGACAGGCCTGCAATCAAATGGTCATCATAGCTCCTTTTTCCTCCACAACTACCTTCAGGTAGATCACAAGATCATAAGAGATTGGAGTGAATTGGGCCATTCAGCCCATCAAGACTACTCCACCCTTTAATCGTGGCTGATCCATCTCTCCCTCCTAACCCCATTCTCCTGCCTTCCCCCCCATAACCTCTGACACTCGTACTAATCAAGAATCTATCTATCTCTTCCTTGAATATATCCACTGACTTGGCCTCCACAGCCGTCTGTGGCAATGAATTACACAGGTTCACCACCCTCTGACTAAAGAAATTCCTCCTCATCTCCTTCCTAAAAGAATGTCCTTTAATTCTGGGGCTGTGCCCTCTTGTCCGAGACTCTCCCACAAGTGGAAACATGCTCTCCACATCCAAGCCTTTCACTGTTCTGGACGTTTTTCCCCCCTCTTTCTTCTGAACTTCTAAAAAAGGTACATGGATGGGAAAGGATTAGAGGGCCCGTTTCCCTACTGTATGACCCCATGACCCTAATTAATGTCACTGTCAGGTACTTAACCTCCACGGACATGAATAAGCCATGTGGCGTGCAGTATTACATTTACCTAGCAACACTGCTTTCGCTGGGAGACAGTGGCCCTGTGAGTCACACGGCAGCAGTTAATCTTACTGCCATGATTGAAGCCGCTGTATGGAAAAACAAGTCTAAACCACAAGTCTGTACACATCGCTTCCCACAGAACCGGTCCAAGCATGATTTACATTTTTATGGCACCTCCAAAGTATAAAAAGTATGCTAAAGCCCATGTCCCACTTTCCCGAGTTACTCACGAATTCTCCCGAGTTTCCCCTCGATTCAAACTCGGAGATGCCAGCCGTAGGTAGTCGGGGCTATTTATTTATTTATTTTTAAACTCGTGCACATTTTTCAACATGCTGAAAAAACGTCCCGACTTGCCTGATGTCCCGCGTACTTACGGCTGGCATTACGAGCCTCTATGAAATATCTACGGACGCCTACGGCCTCCTACGGACATTCTCCGAGTTTGGATCAAGGGGAAAACTCAGGTGAATTTGTGAGTAACTCGGGAAAGTGGGACAGGGGCTTAAGGCTGGCACAGTGGCGCAGCGCATCTCTAAAACTGAACAAAAAAAACGAAACTAAATGGAACGTAATCAGAAAATGGCCACAAAAGGCGATATGATGCCATGTGATTCAGATGGTTGTTCGCTTGCTTCCAAGACAGAACTTCTGAGTACAGAATAAAAGGACGCCTGGCAGAGGATTAGATTTACCATTTAGAAGTTGAGTCATAGAGTCGTACAGCATAGAGACAGCCCCTTTGTCCCAATGCATCTACACCGAGCGTCATACCCATCAAAACTAATCCCACGTGCCTGCATTAACTCTAAATCCCTCTCTACCCAATTCATGCAAACACCTGTCCAGGTGCCTTCTAAAAGTTCTAAACGCAAGGGTGTCCGGGGTTACGGGGAGAAGGCAGGAGAATGAGAGGGGAGATGGATCAGCCGTGATTGAATGGCGGAGTAGACTCGATGGGCCAAATGGCCTAATTCTGCTCCTGGAACTTATGTCCCTGCTTCCACCAACTCCTCTGCCAGCTCATTCCCACCAACTAGCCTTTGTGTGAACGATGTACCCCTCAGATCTCCATGAATCATCCAAGCAAAAAACATGGACACAACGATGTCAACAAAAAATGAGCTCGGGCAGGATGGAATGAAGTAGCATTAAGCGTAGGAGTAAACAATCTTGGTGATGGCTTTGACATGGAATTCAAAGGTTATATGGGGATTAAGTATGACAGCAGGGTGGAAATAGGTGTGGTTTAGTTCGAGACAGTTTCCAAGGAAAAGAAAGGAGCCAGTGTCTTCGGAATGGGAAATGGCAGAAATAGTAGAGCTGGCTGCAATGTACCCAGAATTTAATTTGAGAACATTTCTACTCACCCATGAACAGTCTGGTCCACGGGTGGGGAACCTGCGGCCTTTTGAATGAATCCAAATTTTTGTAGAACAAATCCTTTTATTTTTATTAATATGTTTTGTTCGTCTTTATTATTTTTATTTTAATCTTAAAATGAACGTATTTAAAATACCAAAGAGTAACAGAAGATTCAACGAAACAATCCTCCCCGACTGACGGGCACAATTAAAACATTAGTAAGTCATGAGGGCTATTTTAACACCTGTTATGCTCATGATTTAGTTCTAATGCGACTCTAGGATGTACGTCAACTTCCCTGCCTGCCTGACTGGTGCCAACACCGCCTGAGGCTGGTTGACGAGAGGGAAAATGTCGGGGAGAGTCCGCTGGCCATCTAGTCTTCAGTATGATCAACTTTTGATAGCGGTGCACGTGGCTTTCGGTTTGAGAATAGTTATGATAGATGAGGCATTCAGTGTGGATTTACCGCCTTATCATTGTAAAGTGCGTTGGCTATCGCAGGGACAGGTTTTAGCAAAATTGTTATCTTTGCGAGAACAGATAGCTAAATTTTATGAAGAACAGATAGGACATCCGGTGGCACTGTTACTGGCTGCCTCCGCCTTCAGTCCGGTATCTTCTTTATTTTTTGTTATGTTTAAAGTATGTTTTTTGTTTTTAAGGGGGAAACCGTCCTTCAATCACTTCCTGGAGAGGATGCGACTATTATTCGAGTCTAGTTTATTGTCACGTGCACCGAGGTAGTGAAAATGTGGTACGGTAGAGCTAGTTGCTGTTCAAGCTCATGGCAGCTTATGTATTTTCAGGTGATGCTGGTGATTCCTCCGACCTTTGACAAGATTCAGCACGTCGCCCAATACTCTATTGCACTTCCCTCCCGCACCACCCCCTCCCCGGGCACTTTCCGTTGCAACCGCAAGAAATGCAACACCTGTCCCTTCACCTCCCCCCTCGACTCCATTCAAGGACCCAAGCAGTTGTTCCAGGTGCGACAAAGGTTCACCTGTATCTCCTCCGACCTCATCTACTGCATCCGCTGCTCTAGATGTCAGCTGATTTACATCGGCGAGACTAAGCGGAGGTTGGGCGATCATTTCGCCGAACACCTCCGCTCAGTCCGCAATAACCAACCTGACCTCCCGGTGGCTCAGCACTTCAACTCCCCCTCCCATTCCCAATCCGACCTCTCTGTCCTGGGTCTCCTCCATTGCCAGAGTGAGCAACAGCGGAAATTGGAGGAACAGCACCTCATATTCCGTCTGGGGACCTTGCGTCCGGATGGCATTAACATTGAATTCTCCCAATTTTGCTAGTCCTTGCTGTCTCCTCCCCTTCCTCAACCCTCTAGCTGTCTCCTCCCACCCTCCCATCCGCCCGCCCTCGGGCTCCTCCTCCTCCCCTTTTCCTTCCTTCTCCCCCCCCCACCCCCCATCAGTCTGAAGAAGGGTTTCGGCCCGAAACGTCGCCTATTTCCTTCGCTCCATAGATGCTGCTGCACCCGCTGAGTTTCTCCAGCAATTTTGTGTACCTTCGATCTTCCAGCATCTGCAGTTCCTTTTTGAACACTCTATTGCACTTTCCTGTAGGTGTACGAGAGAGCATACTGACTGGTTGCGTCACGGCCCGATTGGGCAACTCGAATGCCCGTGAACAGAGGAGCCTCACAGAGTGGTGAACATTGCCCGGCCCACCACGGGTACCGACCTCCTCACCATCAAAGGGATCTACGGGATACACTGCCTCGAGTGGGTAGGCAATGTCATCAGAGACCCACGACACCCTGGCCATGCTCGCAGCTGCCATCAGGAAGAATGAACAGGTGCCAGAGAGCCACGACCTCTAGGTTTGAGAACAGCTCTATCCCCATCGACCATCGGGCTATTGAACAACTAACCATGACCCCATCTCAGCACCAAACTACTATAGCCTTTATATAAGGTTGCACCACACACTTCGTTTTGTACTGCTATGGTCTGGTTACCTAGCATAATTGATATATTATCTTATTGTTTATTGTACATTTGCTTGCTTATTTATTTATTGATTGTGTCGTGGGTTAATCTGACCCTAAAGCAGCTGGTAAGAATTGAATTGGCACACATGACAAGTTCCTGGCGCATCTGACAATTAAACACTCTCAAACTTTGATAGGTGGAGCATCGATAAACAAAAGAGAGAATCGATGAATCATAGTTAAAAGTGCAGGCTCCTCAAACTTGTATTTACCTTCATTGGAACAGTGGTCGGAGGCCACAGATGGTGAGGTCATATTGGGAGCACAGTGTAGAATTTAAAGTAACAGGAATTGTTTTTAGTCTAGAGAAAATTTAAAGTGGAGGAAATGAGCAAAGCTGCTTACTTTTAGTTTAGAGGCACAGCGTGAAAACCGGCCCTTCGATCCCCGCACATGAACACTATCCTACACCCACTAGGAACAATTTTTTTACATTTACCAAGCCAATTAACCTACAAACCTGTACGTCTATGGAGTGTGGGATGAAACCGAAGATCTTGGGGAAAACCCACGCAAGTCACGGGGAGAACGTACAAACTCCATACAGAAAGCACCCGTAGTCGGGATCATACCCAGGTCTCCGGCGTTGCATTCGCTGTAAGGCAGCAACTCTCCCGCTGTGCCACCATGATTGCCGATGTAGAGAAGTCTACATCGGCGAGACCAAGCGCAGGCTCAGCGATCGTTTCGCCGAACACCTCTGCTCAGTCAATCTTAACCTACCTGATCTCCCGGTGGCTCAACACTTCAACTCCCCCTCCCATTCCCAATCTGACCTTTCTGTCCTGGGCCTTCTCCATTGTCAGAGTGAGGTTCAGCGCAAATTCGAGGAACAGCATCTCATATTTCGCTTGGGTAGTTTACACCCCAGCGGTATGAACATTGACTTCTCTAACTTCAGATAGCCCTTGCTTTCTCTCTCCATCCCCTTCCCAGTTCTCCCACTAGTCTTACTGTCTCTGCCTACATTCTATCTTTGTTCTTCCCCCTCCCGACATCAATCTGACAAAGGGTCTCGACTCGAAACCTCGCCGATTCCTTTTCTCCAGAGATGCTGCCTCACCCGCTGAGTTACTCCAGCATTTTGTGCTTACTTTCTCTGTCAGTGCATTCGAAATTAACCAATCTCCAACTTTTTCTTTACTGTAACCAATATTCTGGTAATGGCCCCCTCCACCTTCAAGAATCAAGGAAGTCAAGACTGTTTAATTGTCCTTTGGGACAATAGGACTTTTCTGTCCTCGGCCTCCTCCATTGTTAGAGTGAGGCTAAACGCAAATTGGAGGAACAGCACCTCATATTACGCTTGGGCAGCTTACACCCCAGAGGTATAAATGTGATTTCTCTAACTTCAAGTAACCCCGGCATTCCCTCTCTCTCCATCGTGTCAGATGTAGTGATGACAGAACAATAACATTCTTACTGGCAGCTGGGGGTCCGGAGTTTGAGCCAAGAACAGCGGAGGTGGGGACCATGGATGGGTTCACAGCCAGAGACGGGAGTGCTTGTATGTTTTGGGTCATTCTGACAAGCTGAATCAATAGATGATGAAACCTACTCACTCCCTTTGAACTCACCTGGGTCACTGGAAAATTTAAGGGCCTGTCCCACTTGCATGCAATTGCATGCGTTTGGCGCGACCAAACGGAAGCGGGGTTTCTAGCAAAGTTCGCAGTAAGTACGCGCTAGACGTAATTTGCGCCATACTTACCAATCAGCTGGGCAGGAGGCGGGCTGACTGAATTTGGACGTCGCACGGCGTCGGGCGGTGACGTCATCACGCAACACCACGCCGGGCGGTGACGTCAGCACGCCACGCGCTAGGCGTACGCCGTCAAGACGCTGCGTACGCCCTCAATGCGGCTGCAGGCCGACAGGCCGTTGGCGCGCTAAATTTTCGGACAGTGGGGGATGTTCGGAGCCCCACGCGATGTCGGGACCAGCCCCGCACAACTCCATACGCCTCCGCGTTTGGAAGTGGGACCGGCCCCGCGCGGCCCGTACGCCTCAAGTGACCACGTTTGGTCGCGCCAGACGCATGCAATCGCATGCAAGCGGGACAGGCCCTTTACAATACTATTGAAATGCAGGGAATGGAGAGATCGTGTGCAGGCAGATAAGAGTTGGTTTTGGCATCATGTTCGGCACAGACATTGTGGGCTGAAGGGCCTGTTCCTGTGCTACGTTCTATATTCTATAACAAGTGAAAAGGGAAAATAAAAGTGCGTTTGGGTACTTATCGGAATTAACATCCAATAGACCAGAGAATCTAATTGCTGGAGAAACTCAGCGGCTGCCTCACCTTTTGTCTACCTTCGATTTTCCAGCATCTGCAGCTCCTTCTTAAACAGGTCTCACATGAGGAGCGGGTCAAACTGTCCTGATCTCCTACGGGAAGCCAACATTGAGAGTTCAACGCCTTTGCATGGTATCCAACCTAATGTCCTCATTCCCAGAGCTTATCTTGTGACCTTTGTTTAACGGAGGGGTTGGGTATTGACCCGCTGAGCTACTCCAGCATTATGTGTCTACGTTGGGTATGGACTTCAGGTTCAGAATTGATATCCAAAACAGTCAATGCAAAGGTCCAACCGTATCAATGGCCAAGGTATAAAGGGATGATACAGAAACATACCCTGGGTAAATTCAGCAGAAAGAGAGAGGGGATTTGGCACAAGATGGAGCACATTGTGAGAATCTTAGCTTCACTCTTCAGAAGGGGGCCGTCTCACATAACACTCGATTGACTAATTGTCACAGATTTTGTCCTTCAATAAGATGCCAATATTTTTTGAGTATTGATAAAATGGCTGATGATGGCTTTGAAATGTGCACCACACAACATATAAATGAAATGTGAAATATGGACCCAGTTGGAAACACAGAAAACAGGTGCAGGAGTAGGCCATTCAGCCCTTCGAGCAATTCATGGCTGATCAACCAAAATCAGTATCCCGTTCCTGCTTTCTCCCCATATCCCTTGATTCCGTTCGCCCTGAGAGCAATATCGAAGTTACCCAGAGCCATGTATTATCACCAGACCCTGCCAACTGATGCACACACACCACGTCCTCTAACATCACCCTACCTGCCTGCATGAAGACCCAGATCTTCGTCACTCCATTAATTTTAATTTCCTTCAAGATTTTATCCTAACATGCCCTTGCCAATTTAAGAACTCCAAATCCTTTGGTATATTTTCCTATATTAAAAAGGACCATATAAATGGAAGTTTATTTTTATACTCATGTCCTAGAGTGGAATTTGAAAAACAACTTTCAAACCCAGAAACAAAAGGGCAAAAAGCACAAAGCCAAGGCAGATAAACAAAATTACAAGGATTCTACAATAATACATCTGCAAGGCCTGACGTTGCTGGCTGTGGACAAGGAGATAAGGTGGTTGCATCTCAGAATCACTGAAGTATTCTCAACCTTCTGTGCACCAGTCATTGTTCCAGTATCACGCACTCCCTGATAAGGGCAGAGAACTAACTCCACACCCATCCCCTGACCTCTGAAGCATGTGTGATGCAATGCTCTAGGACGTGGTCATACATTTACAACTCTGGCCCTTTGCTCATGTTCCCTTCACAGAAATAAATAAAACAGAACGGATCTGCATTTACCTGGGACTCAGAACCCCTGGTGTTTATACTGGAAATGTTAATGTCGTTAAAATGGTGACTTTCAATTTGTAAGCTGCGGCCATCTTGTGACTGGGAGTTCCAAATTGACATGTAATTTGCCTATGCAGACAGACTCTTGATACCCATCAGAACATTTCCAGTTACGTGGAGCTTTGGCTGGCCTGTTGACCCGAAAGAAGAAATAAGCCGAGTAATAGTAAGGCAACTATTCCAGTCAGGGTTTTACTAAGAGCACAACCACTACTGGGTGGATTTTAACAAAGGAAACCTCTGCTGCTACGGTTTTAATAAAAAGATGACTGTCGTAGTTACGCTTTAATAAGAGGGGAAGCAGGACTATCAGATCTTTTAACGAGCATCGCCTCTTAGTTTTACAGCAGAGTCCAGCTTTAAACATTCTATGCTTAGCTTAGATACGCAGTGCAGAAACAGGCCCTTCGGCCCGCTGAGTCTGCGCCGACCAGCGATCCCCGCACACGAGGGGCAATTTACAATTTACCAAAGCCAATTAACCTATAAACCTGCACGTCTTTGGAGTGTGAGAGGAAACCAAAGCACCCGGAGAAAACCCACGCAGTCACGGGGAGAACGTATAAACTCCGTACAGACAGCACCCGAAGTCAGGATCGAACCCAGGTTTCTGACGCTGTGAGGCAGCAAATCTACCGCTGAGCCATCGTGCCGTCCAAGGCTTATAAAGTCCTCGACTAAGGAACAAAGATGTGCTGGTGCACCTATACTAACATCCAGCTCAGTCAGCTGATCTGGAGAAATAAGAAAACACCCAAAGCCAAATGGTTGATGAAGCTTAACTGGAGGAAACAACTTTAAATCCACCTGTAAATAATTTATAACAGCCAGTATCTTGAGCTGTGGCCAAGAAGTAATTATTGACTGGCCAGCAAACATTGGCACTGTTAGAGCCAAGTTAGTTTCATGAACCTTGCCCAAAACCGGCTCATTTTTAATAATTGTCCCAAGCCAGTCTCACATAGCAGGAAGTTGAGCTTGTTTCTCATTCTTCTCATCCAGCTTCTTCCCCACCCACTCCATTTGCCTTTCACCCATACACAAACACCTTCCATCAGGTCCCTTCCCCCACTGTACCCATCTGTCCACCCCCCCCCCCCTTATTTGGTCACACAATTCACCTTACTTTCCCACCGGGGGGGGGGGGGGGGGGGGGGGAGGGCACAGTGGCAGGGACGGAACGGTGGCGCAGCGGTAGAGTTGCTGCCTCACAGCGCCAGAGACACGGGTCCCGTCTGTACGGAGTTTGTACGTTCTTCCCATGACCCGCGTGGGTTTTCTCCGGGTGCTCCAGTTTTCTCCCACATCCCAAGCACGTACAGGTTTGTAGGGGTAACTGGCTTCGGTAAAAGTTGTAAATTGCCCCTAGTGCTTGGCGATGGTGAACGGGGATCGCTGGTCGTTGTGGACTTGGCGGGCCGAAGGGCATATTTCCATGCTGTACCTCTAAACTCTAAACCAGATGCCATTATCCACAGTCTCTGGTTACCTTCATCAAGCCTCTTGTTATAATCTCCCCTGCTCTCCCCCACAACTCCATCCACCATTCCGACCTTCCTAAGCAGCGATCACCACATACTGCACATTACACGCAATCGGTACAATTTTACAACTTACCGCCTTACTTTAGAGGGGCAGTACGGTGGTGTAGCTGTATAACTACTGTTTCCGCGCTTTATCTCCAAACTAAATTAAAACCGGTGATTAGGACTATGGCACGGCAAGTACAGAATGCAGCTGAAATTCTTCCCGAGATCAGCTGTTAACTGTATTTACAAGGTAGACAAAAATGCTGGAGAAACTTTGCGGGTGAGGCAGCATCTATGGAGCGAAGGAATAGGTGACGTTTCGGGTCTCGACCCGAAACTTCACCTATTCCTTCGCTCCATCGATGCTGCCCCACCCGCTGAGTTTCTCCAGCATTTTTGTCTACCTTACTTTAGAGTGTGGGAGGGAACCGGAGAACCCAGAGAAAACCTACGCAGGTCACGGGGAGAACGTACAAACTCCGTACACACAGCACCCGTGGTCAGGATGGAAGCCGGGTCTCTGGCGCTGTGAGGCGGCAACTCTACCGCTGCGCCACCGTATTCATTAATTCATTCATACCCTGTTCCTGTGACCAAATCTGTGCTCATCACTAAGTGAAGTCTGCCAGAATACTACACAGCTTCTGCAGAAATCCTCAGGATCTGAATATAACCATCGAAGCATCTTCATGTTTTTTTAGCACATAGCTCTGAGGGATAGGTTAACTCTTGTTTACTCCACCCACAAGGTGCAGCTCCTATTTTCATTTCAAAAGCATCCAACTTGTATTTATTTCTATATTCTTTCATTGGCCGAGATGCAAACTGAGCCACGTTGCAAGATTGCATCGTGTAGGAAGAAACTGCAGATGCTGGTTTACACCGAGGATGGACACAAAAAGCCGGACTAACTCAGCGGGTCAGACAACATGTCTCTTTACCAGTGACATGTCTCTCCGTCCAAATTGTACACACGACGAGACAGACCTGCACTCCTCTGCACCGGCTTTAACAGCCGCGGGACTTGCCGTCGCCCGCCGGGGGCTCCAACGTTAAGACCCGGAGCGGGCCTTACATCGCCGGCGCGGCAATAACGGCCACGGGACTTACCATCGCCCGCCGGGGGCTTTAACATCGGGAGAGGTTGGAGAGCAGGGGAGAGACAAGACTTTGCCTTCCATCACAGTGAGGAGGAGAGTCACTGTGATGGATGTCTGTGTGAATTGAGTTTGGTTGTGTGTCTTGTAAAATTGTTTATTTTGTTGTATGGCTGCAGAAACCAAAGTTCCTAATGGAAAAATAAAGTTCATTGTATTGTATTGGTAATTTTACAATGCCCTCCATAATGTTTGGGACAAAGACCCATCATTTATTTATTTGCCTTTGTACTCCACAATTTGAGATTTGGAATAGAAAAAAATCACATGTGGTTAAAGTGCACATTGCCATTTTTATACATTTTGGTTTCACCATGTAGAAATGACAGTAGTATTTATACGTAGTCCCCCCATTTCAGGGCACCTTAGTGTTTGGGACACAGCAATGTCATGTAAACGAAAGTAGTTATGTTTAGTATTTTGTTGCATATCCTTTGCATGCAATGACTGCTTGAAGTCTGCAATTCATGGGCATCACCAGTTGCTGGGTGTCTTCTCTGGTGATGCTCTGCCAGGCCTGTATTAGTTTATGCTTGTTTTGGGGGCTAGTCCCCTTCAGTTTTCTCTTCAGCATATAAAAGGCATGCTCAGTTAGGTTCAGACTGGGTGAATGACTTGGCCACTCAAGAATTGACAATTTTTACCTTTGAAAAACTCCTTGTTGCTTTAGCAGTATGTTTGGGATCATTGTCTTGCTGCAGAATGAACCGCCGGCCAATAGGTTTTGAGGCATTTATTTGAACTTGAGCAGATAGGATGTGTCTATACACTTCAGAATTCATTATGCTACTACCATCAGCAATTGTATCATCAATGAAGGCATGTATGGCTACATTCAGCAGCCATACATGCCCAGGCCATAACACTCCCACCACCGTGTTTCACTGATGAGGTGGTATGCTTTGGATCTTTGGAAGTTCCTTCTCTCTTCCATACTTTGCTCTTGCCATCACTCTGATATGTTAATCTTTATCTCATCTGTCCACAAGACCTTTTTCCAGAACGGTGGTTGCTCTTTTAAGTACTTCTTAGCAAACTGTAAGCTGGCCATCCTATTTTTGTGGCTAACGAGTGGTTTGCATCTTGCAGTGCAGCCTCTGAATTTCTGTTCATGAAGTCTTCTGCGGATAGTGGTCATTGACAAATCCACACATGAAGAGTGTTTCTGATCTGTCAGACAGGTGTTTGGGGATTTTTCTTTATTATAAAGAGAATGCTTCTGTCATCAGCTTCCTTGGCCTGCCAGTCCCTTTGCGATTAGTAAGCTCACCAGTGTTCTTTCTTCTTAATGATGTTCTAAACATTTGATTTTGGTAAGCCTTAGGTTTGGCTCTCTTATACCTGCATTAAGGAGGCATTTAAACATACCTGAGCAATTGCAAACACCTGTGAAGCCATGTGTCCCAAACATTATGGTGCCCTGAAATGGGGGGGGGGGGAGGAGGAAACAATGTATTAACACTGCTGTAATTTCTACATGGTGAAACCAAAATGTATAGAAATGGCCTTTATTAAAATCTGACAATGTGCACTTTAACCGCGTGATTTTTTACTTTTACAAATCTCAATTTGTGGAGTGCAGAGGCAAATAAATAAATGATGGGTCCTAGTCCCAAACATTATGGAGGACACTGTATACACATCTCACTTCCGATGTAGGCTCTGTTTGCAAAGATATAACATGTAATTGGACATTTGAATGTTGCCCAGTCCAAGCAGAAACTGTGAACGTGTCACCCTGTTCCAACCCCACAAAATACAATACAACATAAAAGATCTGTAAGACAAAAATGTCTCGTACACGACATTGGAGAGATCACATGTAGCGTATTGTGTTCAGTTGTGGTTACCCTGTTATGGGAAATATGTTGTTAAACTGGAAAGAGTGCAGAAAAGATTTGAAGACATTGCCAGGACTTAAGTCGATTTTTTCGACGACTGCTGGTGTAATTGAATGATGTATCAGGGTCGGCGAAAGATTTTGAACATTTTAAAGTCCAGTGGCGACAAAAAAATGTTGCGACACTTGAGGAAACACCGTCCGTCAATACGTCGCGACTTTTTCTATGACCTGATACGTCAGTCAATGATGCCGATAGTCGCCATGTGGTACAGGCCCTATAGGGAGAGGTTGAGCAGGCTGGGAATTTATCCCTTGGAGCACAGGAGGATGAGGGGTATAGATTGGGTAAATGC
Source organism: Amblyraja radiata (assembly GCF_010909765.2). Taxonomy (NCBI): domain Eukaryota; kingdom Metazoa; phylum Chordata; class Chondrichthyes; order Rajiformes; family Rajidae; genus Amblyraja; species Amblyraja radiata. The sequence continues at coordinate 4,141,170 of NC_046001.1, forward strand.
ACAGGATTTTACCCAGAGTACGAGAATTGAGGACCAGAGTACATAGGCTTGTGAGGGGGGAGAGAAGATTTAAAAGGAACCTGAAGGGCATTTTGTTTTTGCACACAAGTTGGTAGGTGTATGGAATGAGCTGCCAGAGGAGGTTGTTGAGGCAGATAGTATTATAACGTTTAAGAAACATTCAGACAATTACATGGATAGGACACGTTTAGAGGGAAATAGGCCAAATGCAGGCAGGTGGGACTAGTGTAGATGGGGCATGTTGGTTGGCATGTTGCAGGTTGGGTCCAAGGGCCTGTTTTCACGCTGTACTACGCCACGAATCTAAAGCAAATACTGGGCAGTCATTACTTCAGACTCAAAAGGCAATGTTTTTTTTAACTTGACGGGCAGAGCATGGATTACTTTGTTTAAATTAGGATGAGGGTTGGGATGTGATCTTCTTCTTCTTCTTCTTCTTCGTGCTTATGGTGCGCACAGCCTAAATTTGTAGATCAAGGCTAGACATCCAGGCCAGGACAGCATCAGTTGCTGGGTGGATGGCTTTGATGCCACCAGGGAAAAGCCTCAGCGAGCAGTCATTCACGATGTGTTGGAATGGTCTGGTCTCGATGTCCGCAGTCACGAGCAGGGCTGTCTGTCACCCCCCCCCCCCACACTTGTGCAGGTGACGGGCTGTTCTTGCATGGAGGGTGCGGATTCTGTTCAGGGTTAATTAGGGTCAAACTGGGTCAAATTAGGGTGAGGGTTGGGATGTGGTGAGAAGTAATGACACTGTCTGATATGAAATCCTCCAAGTCTGGCCAACATTTGCAAATCTTCAGGTTGAAGTGCAACATGATGTAAACGATTCAAAGGTATGTGATATAAGCAAACTGTGGTCAGAGGGGGTCTGTAAAGGCTAGTGCATTAACCTAGTGGACAAGAAGATGGAATACAATGTGGGAAGAGCAGAGAAACAGAATACAAATGAGGGAAAGCTGGTAAACATTAGTGTACAAAGGGATCTTGATGTGTTGCTCTCAAGATGCAAAAAGTAAACATGTAGGTACATTTGGAACACTCTGTTCTGATTCCTGGGATTGTTCTACCAAGAAAGATTCAACAAGATTGGTTTTTATATTGCTTTGCAGAATGAGATGGCAAATTGGCAAATGACTAATGCAAGCCTCACAGACATTGAAAGGGAGGTTTCATCACGGGGGGAAAATCTAGAATTGGCAGAGTAAAGTCTCAGAATAAGGAAGCAGCCATTTACAAGCAAGATAAGAAATATCTCTATGCACGATACTGTAGATCTTTAGAATTCGCTCACTCAGAAAGCTGTAAATGCATAGTTTGAGAATGCAATTGTGAGTGTAATGGGGTATAGTGATCAAGGCAAGACAGCGAAGCTTGGGTCGAGTATCAGCCACAACCCCACTTAATAGTGTAACAGGCTTAAGGCACCATACAAGTCTTCTCCTATATCGGGAATCACTTGTATTAATTCTAAATGGGAATCCCATTCTGTTCTAACATGAAGCATTAACAGAGAAACTAAAAGAGTACATGAGTGTTAAACGTAGTGAGGTCCACCACAGGAACATGTGAGCTCCAATGTAACACAATTGGTATCTTAATCATCCCTTAGAACATAGAACAGTATAGCACATGAGCAGGCCAGTCAGCCCACAACAGCTGTGATGAACATGATGTCAAGTTAAACTATAATTTCCTCTGCCTGCACGTGATCCATGACCCTCCATTCTCCGCATATCCATGTGTCTGTCCAAAAGCCTCTTATCTGCCTCCATCACCATCCCTGGTAATGCATCCCCTTTTCCCTTTAAACTTGCCCCTCTCACCTTAAAGAACTACCCACCAGTCTTTGACAGTTCCAATCTGGGGGGGGGGGGGGGGGAAGAGTTCAAGCTCTGGAAATGTTTTAATACACTTCCCAGTCTCTTTTAAAGAAACAATATTTTAAACCTGCCACCTTTTCCAAAAAATCGGTTTTAATATCTCTGGTTAGATTTAAATGTTTTTTTCCCCCCATTTAACTACATGGCAAGGTGCTGTTATTGTTTTGATACTTAGAATCCCAAACAAGGTCAAACAATGCAAGATCAGGGTTACATGATGTGCCTGCTTTGATAACACTGTTTACCACTGAGAAGTAATTTGCACTCGACAAAGAAGTTTATCATCACGTTGCCAAATAATCAGCGAGGTAATACGATCGGCATCATGGAAACTTATTGAGCTGAAAGAACCCATTGAACGGCTGAACCCAGGAAATAATAATCAAAGAAACCCCGGACTGTACAGATAACAGGAGCATAAAGCTAGTATACGAATACAAAAAGCAAGGAGGATATTATCCCTTAACTGGAGCTCAGCCGGTGTCGGCCCGGCCCCACACACACACATTCAGACTTCCTTCCTGCCTTCCCTTTCTTCAGCCGATGCCATGTTTCTTTGTTTTTCCCTCTTTCCCTCCTTCCTACCACAACCCCAAGCTACTGTCCGGACCTCCTACCTGCTCAGCCCCACACAGACAGACGACGGCCGGCCAGCCCAGTCCGCCTCGAGCTCCTCTTCTCACTCGGACGGCAGAAAGTTCCCACTGGCGCGGGCCGCCCCGCGCGCCGCTCATTGGCCACTCGCGATCCCGCCAGACCTCCCGACCCCTTCCTCACAGCCAATCGGGATCGGCGGGCGGGCGTTCGGGCCTTCTGACGTCAGGCGTCGGGTGAGCGGGCGTCGGGACGTCAGGGCGTCGGGCGTCAGACGACAGGACGTCGGGCGTTGGGACGTCAGGACGTCGGGCGGATCGCCGCCCAACCGCCGTCCCGCCCAAAGATCCTATTGGTCCCGCCTGTTGCCCGTCTGCCCGCAGTCCACAACCGGGCTCGAGCGAAGTCACTCGTTATCTTTTTACTGACTTTACACCAGGTCGGCATTCGTCCATTTCTTACCACATCAACCATTTTATATGAATTGCATTATGCGTTACTTAATACACATCTAACGTAGGCGTCGTTGGTTACCATTATTGCCCATCCCGAATCGCTGCTGAGGTGAAACTTTCCACAGGCCCATGTCAGTGAGTCAGTGGGTGTTGAAGGGCCGCATATCATATATTCGCTAAAGGACATGCAATTCTCCCCCCCCGTCCAATATTTCTCAATACTGGTGACCTACTGATAGAGCTGTACGGAATTAATGAGGGAGGCACAGAAAAGGTAGTTAATAAGAAGCCTTTCTCCACACTAGAGATGTCAAGTTCAAGTTCAAGTGAGTTTATTGTCATGTGTCCCTGTATAGGACAATGAAATTCTTGCTTTGCTTCAGCACACAGAATATAGTAGGCATTTACTACAAAACAGATAAATGTGTCCATATACCATGATATAAATATATACACACATGAATAAACAAACTGGTAAAGTTCAAATAGCAGAAAGTGGTTATTAATAATCAGAGTTGTGTCCGAGCCAGGTTTGATAGCCTGATGGCTGTGGGGAAGTAGCTATTCCTGACCTGGTTGTTGCAGTCTTCAGGCTCCTGTACCTTCTACCTGAAGGTAGCAGGGAGATGAGTGTGTGGCCAGGATGGTGTGGGTCTTTGATGATACTGCCAGCCTTTTTGAGGCAGCGACTGCGATAAATCCCCTCGATGGAAGGAAGGTCAGAGCCGATGATGGACTGGGCAGTGTTTACTACTTTTTGTAGTCTTTTCCTCTCCAGGGCGCTCAAATTGCCGAACCAAGCCACGATGCAACCGGTCAGTATGCTCTCGACTGTGCACCTGTAGAAGTTAGAGAGAGTCTTCCTTGACAAACCGACTCTCCGTAATCTTCTCAGGAAGTAGAGGCGTTGATGAGCTTTTTTGATAATTGCGTTAGTGTTCTCGGACCAGGAAAGATCTTCAGAGATGTGCATGCCCAGGAATTTGAAGTTCTTGACCCTTTCAACCATCGACCCGTTGATATAAATGGGGCTGTGGGTCCCCCTCCTACTCCTTCCAAAGTCCACAATCAGTTCCTTGGTTTTGCTGGTGTTGAGGGCCAGGTTATTGCGCTGGCACCAAATGGACAGTTGCTCGATCTCTCTTCTATATTCTGACTCATCCCCATCAGTGATACGCCCCACAATAGTGGTGTCGTCAGCGAACTTGATGATGGAGTTCGCACTGTGGTTCGCTACGCAGTCATGGGTATAGAGTGAGCACAGCAGGGGGCTGAGCACGCAGCCTTGAGGTGCTCCCGTGCTGATTGTTATCAAGGCTGACACATTTCCACCAATACGAACAGACTGTGGTCTGTGGATGAGGAAGTCGAGGATCCAGTTGCAGAGGGATGCGCAGAGACCCAGTTCTGCGAGTTTGGTAACCAGTTTGGAGGGGATGATTGTGTTAAATGCCGGGCTGTAATCAATGAATAACAGCCTGACATATGAGTTTTTGTTGTCCAAGTGGTCCAGTGCGGAGTGGAGGGCCAGAGAGATCGCATCCACCGTTGATCTGTTGTGGCGGTACGCGAACTGCAGTGGGTCCAGGTTTTTGTCGAGGTAGGAGTTGATTTGCTCCATGATTAACCTCTCAAAGCACTTCATCACCACGGGCGTTAGTGCCACTGGTCGATAGTCATTGAGTCATTGAGTCACCTTACTCTTCTTGGGCACCGGTATGATTGATGCCCTTTTAAAGCAGGTGGGGACCTCAGACCTCAGAAGTGAGAGGTTGAAAATGTCCGTAAATACTCCCGCCAGTTGGTCCGCACAGGTTTTTAGAACACAACCGGGTATACCATCAGGACCAGGTGCTTTTCGGGGGTTCACCCCTCTGAAGGATTTCCTGACATCGGCCTCTGACTGAGACTGAAATGCCATCACAGCGAATGGGGGATCAGGAAGGCACATCAGTATTCTCCCTGTCAAAGCGTGCGTAAAACGCATTGAGTTCGTCAGGGAGTGATGTTACACCGACATTCGAGCTGCCTCCTGGTTTCGCCTTGTAGGAGGTGATTGCATTCAGGCCCCGCCACAGCTGCCGAACATCTGTCTCGTCCTCCAGTTTGGAGCAGAAGTCCCTTTTGGCCTTTTTGATGGCCTTACCAAGGTCGTATCTGGTCTTCATGTAGGCCACTGTATCATTGGAGGTGAATGCCCTGTGTCTGGACTTCAGGAGAGTGCGGATCTCAAAGTTCATCCAAGGTTTCTGATTGGGAAACACTCGGAAGGTTTTTGTAGGGATGCAGTCCTCCACACATTTCTTAATGAAGTCTGTAACGACTGTGGCGTATTCGTTCAAGTCCGTTGCCGAGTCCTTGAACATTGCCCAGTGTACAGACTCCAAACAGTCCTGGAGTTGTTCTTCTGCCCCCCCCCCCCCCGACCAACTCTGTGCTGTCCTCACTTTTTGGATGGAGGTTCATCACAAGGTGTTTGAATGTTTAGCGTGTTCAGTGCCTCCTCCGAATATACTCGGGCCATGGCCAATAGTGGGGGGGGAAAACTCGGCAGTCAACAGGTTAAAGGTGATTTTAAGAAGGAATCTTCCCCATAGAGGTGGAACGCACTGACTGAGAGATTGGTGACGGCAGAGACACACAACATTAAGTTTTATTTAGAAGAGCACTTGATTCACCAAGGTATGGAAGGCCATTGGACCACTTGCTGGTGAATAATGTTAGTATAGATGGGCAGTTGATGGTTAACATGGACATGGTGGACCAAAGAGCTTGTTTCTGTGCTGTATCACACTCTGGCTACGCTTAACTGCGCACACAGTGCTATCTCACTTGAAGAAATGTTCACCAAGTGTCAGGATGATTTATGCAGACATTACATGAAACTGACAGTACAAGAATATCACTTACCAAAAACAAACCTTCTCGTCTCAAAGAGTCTCCCAACTCCTACCCACTTGCAAGGTCCACAAAAAATGTCTGTGGACTTAAGTTTCAACTGATAATGCGAGATAAAGGCGAGAATGGGTGGATCATCTGCAAGTTTTGCCCTGAAGAGGAAATAAAAAAGTATCAGGTTTGGCATGGGTATAAGGGCTGCATGAATATGTCTCCTCCCACTGTGGCCTTAGCGGTACGATTCCTCAGTGCAGTAACTGTTAGAGTCACCAACTTCAGGAGGGGGGAGAGAGAGAGAGAGAGACCAAGTCAAATCAAATTTATTGTCATGTGCACAAGTACAGTGAGATACAGGTACAATGAAAATCGTGCTTTTGCACCATCACGCATGTAACCTCAGAAGCATAAATTATAGATAAATGACACCTAAGTTGTACAAGACAATGGGAAGAAAAAGAGTACAAAAAAACACTGCTCGAGTGTCAAACACAATTAAAAATCAGTCCATGAAGTAGGATTGCAATTGTGCAGGCTTGTCCAAGAACCTGATAATTGTAGGAAAGTACACAAAATTGCTGGAGGAACTCAGCGGGTGCAGCAGCATCTATGGAGCGAAGGAAATAGGCGACGTTTCGGGCCGAAACCCTTCTTCAGACGAATTGTAGGAAAGTAGCTGTTTCTGAACCTGGTGGTATGGGACTTCAGGATTCTACCCAATAGTAGCAGTGGGAAACATAGAAACATAGAAATTAGGTGCAGGAGTAGGCCATTCGGCCCTTCGAGCCTGCACCGCCATTCAATATGATCATGGCTGATCATCCAACTCAGTATCCCGTACCTGCCTTCTCTCCATACCCTCTGATCCCCTTAGCCACAAGGGCCACATCTAACTCCCTCTTAAATATAGCCAATGAACTGGCCTCGACTACCCTCTGTGGCAGAGAGTTCCAGAGATTCACCACTCTCTGTGTGAAAAAAGTTCTTCTCATCTCGGTTTTAAAGGATTTCCCCCTTATCCTTAAGCTGTGACCCCTTGTCCTGGACTTCCCCAACATCGGGAGCAATCTTCCTGCATCTAGCCTGTCCAACCCCTTAAGAATTTTGTAAGTTTCTATAAGATCCCCTCTCAATCTCCTAAATTCTAGAGAGTATAAACCAAGTCTATCCAGTCTTTCTTCATAAGACAGTCCTGACATCCCACGAATCAGTCTGGTGAACCTTCTCTGCACTCCCTCTATGGCAATAATGTCCTTCCTCAGATTTGGAGACCAAAACTGTACGCAATACTCCAGGTGTGGTCTCACCAAGACCCTGTACAACTGCAGTAGAACCTCCCTGCTCCTATACTCAAATCCTTTTGCTATGAAAGCTAACATACCATTCGCTTTCTTCACTGCCTGCTGCACCTGCATGCCCACTTTCAATGACTGGTGTACCATGACACCCAGGTCTCGCTGCATCTCCCCTTTTCCTAGTCGGCCACCATTTAGATAATAGTCTGCTTTCCTGTTTTTGCCACCAAAATGGATAACCTCACATTTATCCACATTATACTGCATCTGCCAAACATTTGCCCACTCACCCAGCCTATCCAAGTCACCTTGCAGTCTCCTAGCATCCTCCTCACAGCTAACACTGCCCCCCAGCTTAGTGTCATCCGCAAACTTGGAGATATTGCCTTCAATTCCCTCATCCAGATCATTAATATATATTGTAAATAGCTGGGGTCCCAGCACTGAGCCTTGCGGTACCCCACTAGTCACTGCCTGCCATTGTGAAAAGGACCCGTTTACTCCTACTCTTTGCTTCCTGTTTGCCAGGCAGTTCTCTATCCACATCAATACTGAACCCCCAATGCCGTGTGCTTTAAGTTTGTATACTAATCTCTTATGTGGGACCTTGTCGAAAGCCTTCTGGAAGTCCAGATACACCACATCCACTGGTTCTCCCCTATCCACGCTACTAGTTACATCCTCGAAAAATTCTATAAGATTCGTCAGACATGATTTACCTTTTGTAAATCCATGCTGACTTTGTCCAATGATTTCACCACTTTCCAAATGTGCTGCTATCCCATCTTTAAGAACTGACTCTAGCAGTTTCCCCACTACCGATGTTAGACTAACTGGTCTGTAATTCCCCGTTTTCTCTCTCCCTCCCTTCTTAAAAAGTGGGGTTACGTTTGCTACCTGCCAATCCTCAGGAACTACTCCAGAATCTAAAGAGTTTTGAAAGATTATTACTAATGCATCCACTATTTCTGGAGCTACTTCCTTAAGTACTCTGGGATGCAGCCTATCTGGCCCTGGGGATTTATTGGCCTTTAATCCATTCAATTTACCCAACACCACTTCCCGGCTAACCTGGATTTCACTCAATTCCTCCAACTCCTTTGACCCGCGGTCCCCTGCTATTTCCGGCAGATTATTTATGTCTTCCTTAGTGTAGACGGAACCAAAGTAGTTATTCAATTGGTCCGCCATATCCTTGTTCCCCATGATCAACTCACCTGTTTCTGACTGCAAGGGACCTACATTTGTTTTAACTAATCTCTTTCTTTTCATATATCTATAAAAACTTTTGCAGTCAGTTTTTATGTTCCCTGCCAGTTTTCTTTCATAATCTATTTTTCCTTTCCTAATTAAACCCTTTGTCCTCCTCTGCTGGTCTCTGAATTTCTCCCAGTCCTCCGGTATGCTGCTTTTTCTGGCTAATTTGTACGCATCATCCTTCGCTTTGATACTATCCCTGATTTCCCTTGTTATCCACGGATGCACTACCTTCCCTGATTTATTCTTTTGCCAAACTGGGATGAACAATTTTTGTAGTTCATCCATGCAGTCTTTAAATGTCTTCCATTGCATATCCACCGTCAACCCTTTTAGAATTAATTGCCAGTCAATCTTGGCCAATTCACGTCTCATACCCTCAAAGTTACCTTTCTTTAAGTTCAGAACCATTGTTTCTGAATTAACAATGTCACTCTCCATCCTAATGCCCCCAAGGGGGCACGTACAACAAGACTGCTAACTAACCCTTCCTCATTACTCAATACCCAGTCTAAAATAGCCTGCTCTCTCGTTGGTTCCTCTACATGTTGATTTAGATAACTATCCCGCATACATTCCAAAAAATCCTCTTCCTCAGCACCCCTGCCAATTTGATTCACCCAATCTATATGTAGATTGAAGTCACCCATTATAACGGTCATTAGAAGAGGGCATGGCCTGGATGGCGGGGATCCATGATGATAGAAGCTACCTTCTTGAGGCAGCGCCTCATGTAGATCGATGTTAGGGAGGCCTATACCCGTGATAGACCAGGCTGAGTCCAGCAATCTCTGCAGCCTCTTGCGTTCCTGTGAGTTGGAATTGCTATACCAGGCCACGATGCAAAATATTCTATTTTCTGCCAGTGCATCTGTAGAATTTTGTTGGAAGATGACACACTGAATCGCTTTAAACTTCTAAAAACTAGAGGTGCAGGTGCGCCTTCTTCGTGATTACATGTTTGCGCTGGGCCCAGAACAGATGATTCCAGATGTAAACGCCCAGAAATTTGAATCTACCAACTCTCTCCGAGGCCAACCCACCAATGAAAACCGGCACATGGTCTACCAACTTCCCCTTTCTGAAGCCACAGATTAGTTCCTTGGTTTTATTCACATTGAGCGAGAGGTTATTGTTGCAGCACCACCACCACTCATCAAGGTGGTCGATCTCTGTCCTGTACACTGATTCTTTACCACCAAGTGATTCGGTCAACAACAATGGTGTCAGCAAATTTATAGATGGCAATGGAGTTTTGCTTCTCCTGGTCAGTCATGGGTATAAAGAGAATAGCACAGGCGGCTAAGCATGCAGTTTGAGGTAAACCTATGCTGATGGTCAATGAGGAGGATTGACCACCACACCTAAGCAGCTCAACAAGTTTATCGTAAAGCAGATGCCTCTTCCTTTTCCTAACGTTGCCATCTGGTCCATTTGGTCGAGGGAAAACCATCAGGCTGGATTGCCAGCACAGAGAGTTGGTTATAAGCCACGTGTTTGTGAAACAGAGCACACGGCAGTTCCCCATATTCCTACGATACTGTTGTCTTGCTCATAGCTCGAAGGTAACTACGCCAATGAGGGTCAGTACCTTCAGGAGAGGAGAGAGAGAGAGAGAGGTTCACTGTACCCCAGTGATAGTCAGTACCATCAGGAGGGAGAGGGAAAGAGAGACACATTGCACCCAGTGAAAATCAGTACCTTTGGGGGAGAGAGAGGGAGAAACAGAGACCATTGTACCCTAATCGAGTTCAACACCTTCAGAAATAAAATTGTGAAGATCAGAGACTTTATTGAATATATTTAAAAAGTGTGTATGTTCATTGTTGCCAGGCAACCCCCTGCTCTGATTATTCCTTTTGCTGCAAAAATGATAGTTGCTTCATTTGAGCTCTCTGGATGTTCACTCTTCTGTTACCGCTAGATGGTGCCTGAACATGATGTGTGTTGTGCTTTACTAAACTCTGCATAGTTTAGTCTCCCAAATTAGTTTTTAGTTCATCTCTGTTTGTGTAATTGGATGAGTATGTGACATCCTCACTCACTGCAGTGGAATCGATCAAAGTGCTGTGATTTATTGCAAAAAACACTATAAACCTCTTGTATTGATGTAGTATAAGTCATGGGCAGCTCGTTCAAGTGCTACTTGGATTTGTTGGATTAATTCTGAAAATATTTGGAATAATCTATCCAGGTGTTTTTGCTGAACCTGGCCAAAAATCAATTTGGATTAATTAAACTAAATTTCATGATACAAGAGAGATTGCAGATGCTGGCTTCTGTTGAAAAAAAACATCTGGAAGAATTCAGATGGTCTAGCAGCATCTATATGTGTTTTCATTTCTTTGCTTCATTTTCACCAGCAGAAATGAGACTCAATATTGCATAGGAAATTAGAACGTTGATTATTCAACAATGGGAATCATTGGATACATCTTAAACATTTCATGTCACTATGATAAAACATTTTCTTTATGATGTCATGCATTGAGTTTTCCATTATATCTATACGGATGTTTAGCTCAGCAGACAGTTTGTCTGTCCTATATCCCATACCATCATCAAAAATAGCTTGGTAGCATCACCACTGACCAAGTTAACTGAGTCCATTGATACCAGACTGGGTCTGTGATCTTCACTGTATGACCTGATCTTCACTAGTCCATGGCCAGGGTAGGATGGTGGGAATGTCCCACACGAAAAGTCCCATCGAAGACCCCATCCATTGTATTGTGTGGAACCATCATTGTGCTAAATGAGGTAAACTCAGAACAGATCTGGCCGCTCCAAACTGAGCATCTGTGAGGCAGCAGAGGTGTTCACCACCACAATCTGCCACCTCACAACCCGTCAACCATTACCATCAGCCGGGAGATTGCCCCTGGTTCGGTGAAGAGTGCAGAAGGAGTGTCAGGAACAGCACCAGGAATACCTTAATATGATGATATGCCAGCCTTCTGAAGTTGCAATATAGGATGAGTTGTGAGCTAAACATCAAAAATAGCATGTAATAGACAGAGCTGAGTTACCTCACAACCAATTGACAGCATCATGAACACTGATTGGAAGGAATGCAGTGAATCATTGCTTCACCTGGAAAGACTGCTTTGGTCCATGGATGTTGGCACACAGAGGGGGGAGGGCGCTGATTCCTCGGTCCAGGAGATTGGAGCTGAGTTTGGATGGGATAATGGTGTTGAAGGTGGGGCTATGGCTGATAAATAGGAGTCCAATGTAAGAATACTTGTTGTCGAGGAGTTCCAGAGATGAGTGTAGGGCGAGGGAGATGGCGTCTGCTGCGGACCTGCTGCGATGGTCGATGAGACTGGAAACGTGTTGGCGGTCGGCGGGACCGTTAACCTGCCCGAAGATTCGATGGCACTGGTAACCGCCTGAAGGCTCATCGGTCGGCGGGAATGGGAACCCGCCCGAAATCTCGTCAGTCGGTGGGGCCGGTAACCTACTCGAAGGCTCGGCCGGGAGGGATCTGGAGATGTCGGACGCAAGGAGTGGGGCGGTGGGAAGCAAAGATTATAGAGGAGCTACTCTAGTATCTTTGGTGGGAAGGTGAACCAGGGTAATGCCTCCAGCGCATTCAAGGGACACAAAGATGGCTGGGTGAGGAAAGGAGAGGGACGTTGGTTCGTGGGAACTGCTCCAATACTCTGAGCACACGGGCCGACCGGACTTTGAATAATGGTGCCAAAAATGTGATATATGCAAAAAGGAATTTCACTGTGCATTTGCACATGTGACAAATAAAGCTCCATTGAACAATAGGGACTTGCAGTCTGGAGTCAGCAATTTTAGGAAAATATGGCAAAATTGGGAGTTGGAAAACATACAAGTTAGCTTCTGTTAAGAATATTCATTTATTTAATTTTAAAGATGTACACCTTGATATAATTGAGAATCATTTCAAAATACAAATTCAAATATTAACAAAATTATACCACGAGAAAGCGCACAAGTACCACCTACCCTTCTACTTGATGTGCTATTTATTCATTGTACAGACTGAAACATTGCACCACCTACTGGCAGTGAGTCTGCAGCCAAAAATAAATTTGTGAGAGGAAAAAGCTCAGGATCATCAGGTCTTTCAAGTCCCAAGTAGAATCAGCATCAGTGCAAGCCTTGGAATACATAGGGCAGCAAGGATGATTTCCAGAGGCAAATCCCAAGCACTGCATAACTTAGGACAACCACCACATTTGAAAGCAGCTCTGACACTTCCGTCTGTGTTGGCAACTCTGCTGTTGACAGAGGCCTGGTATTGTTAAGACAATGAGAAGGTGTTGCTGTCAGTCCAAGAATAGAGAAGGATTTACCTGCAAGCTCCATGGATAGATGCAGACAGACTAGTTGTTGAAGAAGTAAAATGACTTGATGATAACTTAAGTTAAAATATGTGACCATAATTCCACATATACATATCAAAAATGTAATGATACATAGTCAAATCAGGCTATCTTTACTTTAGTTATTGAAGATTTCAAATCAGATTAGGATGTTATTGAAAGGTCAGAAATATAAAGTAATTCTAAATACGTCCTAAAACGTCATCCATTCCTTCATTTCAGAGATCCAGAGATGCTGCCTGTCCTGCTGAGTTACTCCAGCATTTTGTGTCTATCGTTGGTGTAAACCAGCATCTGCAGTTTATTCTTACACATTATTCTAAATTAGACTTGGAAATTATACAGTTTATGATGCTCACCATTCCTACCCCTCACTGGGGTGTGCAGATCTCAAAATGTCACCACCAGCCTTATTTACAAGGGTGACATCCAATAAATAGTAAAATACATCAATCATCTATTCTTTTGGGTTGAAGTTGCCCATTTCCTAAGCCCATCCTCCCATAGGATGGTCCTCTGGTGCTCATCAAGAGGTGGTCATTACGCCACTAACTAGGTCATGACTGATCCCAGGGAAACACCACACCACGTTCATGTCTGCAGCTGTCCATTGACATCCCTGGACGTTGAGATTTCACTCCCTTCTGGACATTTATACAACCACTGGGAATGTGTGACATGCTGGCCCTGATGATTTAGTAGCGAGTTCCTGTTTGATGGGACTCAAAATATTTAGTATCAGACTTTGTCTATATTAACAATTGTTAGAGCATTATCTATGGAATGAAGCAGCTACACTGATTTATGACAAACATTTACATACATTAAATGGTCCAACTGAGTTCCATTTGAGGAATATTGTGTCAGAAGAGCAAGCAGTCTTCATTACTCTCTGATGAAATCTTCAGCGGACAGTACCCACATCTGCTGAACGGATCGACCCAATTCGATGAAATACCTGACTCTGATCTTCCACAATCATCATCTTGTTCACATTGACATCACGGTTGCAGTTCAAAAATGGGACACCCATTTTAACTAAACAAAACCAAATCTGCAAGGAGTCAGACAAAGGCCAGTCAGACCCAAAATAAATGGCTCACAACACTTGAAGTTTACAGAGCTGTTACAGAGAGTCATATATATTTTCAGGAGCTATTTGATGACACTATTAAACTATTCAAGGATAAATGAGGGAATTTATGCTTGGAGTCAGAGGATGAAGGCAAGATTTTAAATGAGTACTTTACATGTGTATTCATCAAGGAGAAGAACATGGACAGTGAGATCAGTGTGGAGAATACTAATATGCTTGGACAGTTTTGGATCAAGAAGGACGTGGTGTTGGGGCTCCTGAAGAGCATTAATGTGGATAAATCCACAGGGCCTAATGGGTTATTGAGAGAGGTTATTGAGAGAGGCAGGGAGGCGATTGCAGGGGCCTTGATGAAGATCTTTGAAACTTCTCTAGCCTCAGGTGATGTCCTGGAGGTCTGGGGTGCAGCTAAAGTTGTTCCTTTGTTAAAGAAGGGAAGTAGACAGAATCCAGGGAATTATAGGCTGGTGGGGCTCATGTCAATGGTTGGGAAGTTATTGGAGAGAATTCTTTGGGATAGGATTTACTTCCATTTGGAAGAGAATGGGCTAATCACCAGCATGGGTTTGTCTGCGGGAAGGTCGAGTCTTGCTAACTTGATCAAGTTTTTTGAAGAGGTGAAGATAGTGATCGATGAGGGTAGTACAATGGATATTGTTTACATGGATTTCAGTATTGCATTTGATAAAGTCCCCCATGGAAACCTGATCCAGGAGATTAAGATGCACGGGATTTATGGTGACTTGGTTGTATGGGTCCAGAACTACTGGGTTACTGATTGAAGACAGAGGGTTTTGGTGCAAGGATAGTATTGAGGCTGGAGGCCTGTAAGCAATGGTGTTCTGCATGGGATCTGTGCTAGGACCTGTGTTATTTGACATGCACGCACACACTATTTTTCTTGACCAAAGGCAGTAAATGGAAAAAGCAACAGGACAGAATGCCATATCATCGAACTGCAAAATATGCTGCTATGATATCAACAGGACTTACATTCTCAAGTGAAGGAAGGAATGTTCTCAAACTTACCAAGTATAACACAAAAGATAAATAGGCAACTGACACGATAGCTGCTCCAATGTAGAGTGCCAAGAACTTCAGATTTGAAACATAATCGATTACAAAATATATGTTAATGCAGCAGATGATCAGAATCATAATTCCGCCTAGAATCTTCCACACACTAGAAGAAAATATAAAGAATCCAGCAGACATTAGTGTAACACCATGCAGCTCTGTCAACACTGACTCAGACACACCATCTCTTTCTGTTGCATACAACAAGGTGGAGTGACGTGGTGCAATGTATGTGCCACTTTCTGACCAGGA
The DNA here is from genome assembly GCF_010909765.2 of Amblyraja radiata. Lineage (NCBI taxonomy): Eukaryota > Metazoa > Chordata > Chondrichthyes > Rajiformes > Rajidae > Amblyraja > Amblyraja radiata. Next base: position 4,156,356 of record NC_046001.1, read on the forward strand.
GTAGCAAAGTTCTGCACCTGTGAAAATTGTGAAAAGATTCACAACATTGTCACCTTTGGCAAGGCGTTGAGTCTCTACGACAAGTCTCCCACAAACAGTTCATACTCCTTCCACAGTACAGTGGATAAAATTAGAGGGAGGGAAATGCTAACTTTCCCTCGCCACCCCATTGTTTCCCAGGACTACGTCATCGCACTCCTGGGTTTTTATAGTCTACCAGCCGAGGAGCACTGTTTGCTTTTGTACTTTGATGGTACATAGACAGCATTAGGACAGTGCTTAGTTTTGATACAGCCAATTAAATTTACCCCATTTTGATTTATTGCCAAATCATCCTCTAGTTCCTCACAATTCTTCATGTAATCTTTACTCAGAGAATGGTAGCTGTGTGGAATGAGCTTCCAGTGAAGGTGGTGGAGGCAGGTTCGTTTTTATCATTTAAAAATAAATTGGATAGTTATATGGATGGGAAAGGAATGGAGGGTTATGGTCTGAGCGCAAGTATATGGGACTAGGGGAGATTATGTGTTCGGCACGGACTAGAGGGGTCGAGATGGCCTGTTTCCGTGCTGTAATTGTTATATGGTTATATTATATGGTAATAGGCCAGATATACTAAGTGTGAGCTGGGGAGTCAGACTACTTACAGACCGTTGACGAAGTCATGCATCACGGAGCTCATACTGGTAAACGTCAATACTGGGAGCAATGCAAATGGCAGCTGGGGAGAGTGAAAGGTTAGTTGTTAGAACTGGATCTGGAGACTGCAGATCAATAACCAGAATTACATTGATATGATTGAAATAAATAACTGCCCTGGAAAGTCACCTTCCTCTCCACGAGTACAAATATTTGATGTTCAAAACTGAGCTTCTGAAAAAGTTGTACTCTGAACTACAAATTCTCGTCGGATAGACCACAGTAGATGCTCCACACTAGCTTTCTATTTGCCTGGAGGTGCATAGCACAGAATCTGCATGTGTAAAATGCCCCACCAGTGTAAAATTACAGTGCCATAGTAAAAAATATCCTCACCTGCAAACTCATCAGAACATTTAGCAAGTCATTCATTCCTGTCAATGTGTCCACATTCTGGAAAACAGCGACCAGCAAGGTGGGAGTGATTGCGATTGACCGGGTGAAGACCACACGAGCAAAGCGAGACCACTTGAGGTTCAAGAACCCCTGGGAAAGAGAAACAAGAGGTTGAGAATTTATCCAGTGTGTTTGCCTGCTTGCTATGACACTGGTTAGGGAAACAAAGATAAGCAGGCCTGCTCTGAGGTGCCAATTTATTTTTGACAAGGTATAGGAATTCTGTACTTCCAATGCAAGTGAGCAACTAAATTGTGTTCTGGTCCTCTTACTGTTTGTCCAGCTTGTGATCATTACTATCACTATTTCTGAAGAGTAGGTGTTATTGAAGTGTAGGCGCTATGTAATAGAAGGAAATTCAGGCAGTCACAGTAATGTGGAGATGACTAGATAATCTATTTGCTATGGCATTGACTGAGATGCTGAAGATAACTCCCTGCTCTCCTTTGAAGTTAACGTCTCATCCAAATAACAATGACAATCGCTGCTACGTCTGCTGTAACATTGGTACCAATGCCCTTCACCACCAATAAAGGGTGAAGCTTTTGTTTTGCAGTGACAGAGGCAAACTAAAGAAAGAAGTCTCACCATTGGATGTAGTTATTTTAGTTTGGTTTAGTTTAATTTAGAGATTCAGCGCAGAAACAGGCCCTTCGGCCCACCGAGTCCGCACGACCAGTGAATCCCGCACACTAAAACTATCCTACACACACTGGGACAATTTTACATTTATACCATGTCAATTAAACTACAAACCCACATGTCTTTGGAGTGACCAGACCACAGTGGGAGAGACCATAACTCAACCCACTGCACCCCATTAAGCCTTGTGTGGATGTAAAAGGATTTGAATTCAGTGCACATCAATGTTCTGTTATATTTGCATTTTAGAAAACAGTCAAAAATTACCTCCATGACAAACTGTCCAGTGTATGTCCCTGACATGGTTGAACTCTGACCTGCAGCCAGAATACCAATGGCCCAGATGTAGAGAGCAGCAGCACCAAAATAGCAGCCCAGCACCACACCCTGAGATCAAGAGAAAAGGATGGTTATCTGAGGTGGAGCTAAATTCCTGACCTTTGTAATTTTTTGTTTCCTGAAGTTCAGGGCATAACAGGGAGGATGTTTCCCCTGGCTGTAGGGTCTAGGTGGCACAGTCTCAGAAGAAGGAGATGTTTAGAACTGAGATGAGGGAAAACTGCACCCAGAGGTTGATGAATCTCTGGAATCCCCAACTCTCGAGGCTCATTCGAAACAGAGACTGGTAGGGTGCTAGAGGAATCACGACATGGGAATAGGGCAGAAAGGTCAGAGAATCATACAGCACGGAAACAGGTTCTTCAGCCCAACTCATCAATGCTGACCAAGATACCCCACCACCGGCCCAAACCTTCAAGTCCTGGCAACATCCTTGCAAATCTTATCTGCGCTCTTTCCAGCTTAATGGCGTACTTCCTATAGCAGATTGACCAAAACTGAACACAATATTCCAAATGCGGCCTCATCGCCGTCCTGTACAACTGTAACATAGTACTGAGATAGATCAGCCGTGACCTTGTTGAATGGGGGAGCAGGTTCAAAAGTCACTGATAATGGCTGCAATCATGGACCACTCTGGGTTAAATCTGCGTACCATTAGTTTTATTAGAGCTCTGAAAGCAAATTCTTGCACCATTCCCACATCCTTCATAGATCTGTTTAGACTAGCAATGACCCAGAAAATGGTTCAGGGGTAAAAAAAAAAAAGGCGATACAGGCACAGTGTAACACAGACATGTCCGACTCGTAAAGATAAAACTCCGGAAGATTTGTAGAAACCCTTTTGAGCTCAAAGAGTTACCAAGGGTTATGTAATAAACCCATTAAAATCCATATATCTGTACAGAACTGTACCAAATTGTAAAGAATTGCACTGACCAAAAAAAAGTGTTGAGACCTGTTGACGAATACGATTCTCTTTTGTTCGGGTGCACTTACCCCTTTGTAAATATCGACACTCAGAGTCTGGTTATTGACTGGGAAGAGATCAGCATGTGGACTACTGCTGTTTGCGCACACCTCGTGCTGCAAGAGAAAATAAAATAGTCCTGAACTACCATCTACTCATTGGTGACCCTCGGACCGTCTTTGATCGGACTTTACTGGCTTTATCTTGCACTAAACATTATTCACGTTATTCATTGGTGGACCTGTTTAGGAATCTGAAAAGCATGACCACCAGGTTTAAGAATACAGTAGCTTTGTCACATCAACCAACAGTTCTCGATCACTGCACAACGATCAACTATGGACTGCCTTGGGCTGCACTACGAGCTTTGGGCTTTTTTTGCATTAGTTCTGGGATTGTTAATTGATTGATTTTTTTGTTTATTGTATGTTATTTGTGTGTTAGTGTTTACGGACCTGTAAGAATTTCATTGTTGTATTGTTGCTGCATATGACAATTAAACATTCTTGACTCTTGGCTGCCCAGTCACAAACCTGCAGAAACTATAGTGCCAGTGTGCAAAGACTGGGAGCTGGTACATCCGAGTATTGCTGATTGGAGTGAACTCACTCCCACACTCACCACTTGCTCGTTGGTCTTGTTGTAAAAAGCTTCCGCAAACACCGTGACCACAAAGACGTTGATGAGGAAGGACAAAAACAAAGCTACGCAGGCTTCGATGAAGAAGTAACGATTGGCTTCATTCACTTCCTTCTTATTTGCTCGATTCACATCTCTGGACTGAGAGAGGAGAGGCTGTATTAGCTCCAGTTAATCCCACAGTTACACGACCCTCCCCACTTTTGCCCCCTTCAGCGTGTGACCTGAGCACAAAGCTTCAGAAAGAAACAACTTGAAGTGCAAACGGACTTTTGTTTTGGCAGTTGGACAATGGGAGAAAAGCAAGTTCCCACAAATAGGAAATGGGAGATTAAGCTCCCATTCTTTGCCTCAGTTGGCGGCGGAGGCTGCATCATTAGAAGCATTTACAGTGGATAAATATTTGAAAGATCAAGGAATTGAAAGATTTGGAGAACTGGCACAGGAGTTAAGGCCACGCTGACATTGAATGGTGAGGCAGGCTTGTTCCTACTCCCATTTTCAAGTGTTTTTTGTGTAATCGCTTTGAATTGTATTTCCTCGGACTAGTGAGGGATACCAATCAGGACATTCCCTGCTGGAAGTGCTAGCAAGGCTCCTGTGAGAGCTGTGAGCCATTTTATTTATTTGTTCTGATGGAGCAAGGTTTGGATATCAGGTCAGCTAGCAGCTGAAAACTGGCAGGGTCAGGCAATCATTCCGTAAATGACCCTTGCTTGATATTGCTGAGTCAGATCAGTTCTGGAGCTAAAAGAACACAAAGTTCTGGAGTAACTCAACGGGTCTGGCATCTCTGGAGAACATGGATAGGTGACAGCACGGTGGCGTAGCGGTGGAGTTGCTGCCTCACAGCAACCAAAACCCTGGTTTGATCCTGACTATGGGTGCTGTCTGTACGGAGTTTGTACATTCTCCCCGTGACCTGTGTGGGTTCTCTCCGGGTGCTCCGGTTTCCTCCCAAACTCTAAAGACATACAGGTTTGTAGGTTAATTGGCTTTGGTAAAAATTGTAAATTGTCCCTTGTGTGTGTAGGGTAGTATTAGTGTGCGGGGATCGCTAGTCGGCGTGGACTCGGTGGGCCAATGACCACTGATGCTGCCGTATTCTCAGTGAGCCTAGACCAGTAGCTTTTAAACAAGTCCCAGAAGTTACAATTCCCCCAAGGCTGAAATTGAGACCAATAAGAGTCATTCACACTTCCAATGCGTGAGAATATGTCTCAGTTGAAACCAGCCCAAGATTATGTTTAAAACAAGGGAATGTGCAACAAAAGTTACCCATTAATGCTCTAAAATCACTTGGAAGATAGATGTAAATCAGCATCAATGTTATAGACACAAGATGCTGGAGAAGCTCAGTGGGTCAGGCAGCATAGATACAAAATTCTGGAGTAACTCAGCAGGTCAGGCAGCATCTCCGGTTAGAAGGAATGGGTGACATTTTGGGTTGAGACCTTTCTTCAGCATCAATGTTATGTTCAGACACATCAGTTTCTATGTTTGTATAACACTGCTCCATGTTCACTGGCAAAGTTGAGTACTTACTCTGACCAGCGCTGAGTACAGGTAGATGTTGTGGGGCATGATCACAGCGCCAACTATGCCAACCGCCTGCTGAAGCTGTTCGCTTCCACAGCCATCACAGCTGGGCACAAACATCCCCCTCAGTAGCTGCAACTGGTCAGGCTTTACAGTCACGTACTGTGGGCAAAGAACACAGGGACACAGTCTGTGAGACAACTAATGGTACGGCTTGAGACACGAAAGAGCGGCAAATGAACATCAAAAGACTTTGTGCACTGCATTCAATGCTCACAGTGTGGTCTCCTCCACACCATTGAAAGCGAATACAGATTGTGGAGAGAGCCTGTGATTAGTCTGAAAGAGTGACCCTGAACCTCTGTTGCTGCCACTTTAATTCCCTGTCCCACTATCTATCTGTGGCCTCCTGCACTGTTCCAGTGGGGGCCAATGCAAGCTAGAGGAACAGCATCTTTTCATTCCGTTTTTCACTCTCCTTTCATGCAGTCTGACCAGCGGAAAATGTCCCACGACCCTGCTATTAACACATAACGCAAACAAAGAAGTGTAAGCAGATGCTAGCTGCCCCCATTGATCCATTTTGACTTTAAAAACATTTTGGACATAGAAATGCATCGCGGAAACAGGCCCTTCGGCCCACCACGTCTGCGCCGACCAGCGATCCCCCCCATATACTAGCACTATCCTCTCCTCAAGTAACAATTTACAATTTTACCAAAGCCAATTGACCTACAAACCTGTACGTCTTTGGCATACTGGGCTAGTCTAATTGCTTGCATTAGGCCCATATCACTGCATTCATATATCTATCCAAATGTACAAAAGTGGATTTTCTCTGGATGCTCCCATTTCTATCCACACTCCAAAGACATACAAGTTTCTAGGTTAATTGACTTCATTAAGTTGTAAAATTGTCCCTATTGTGTGAGGGAAAATTGTCCCTCGGTGGGCCGAAGGGTCTGTTTCTGCGCTGTATTCTTGGTTTCTTGGTCCTCCAAAATATTCCAAATGGAATTTAAACTGGAGGTGGTTGTATCTCTAAAGTCTAAAGTCTTTTGAAAGTTCTAATTATATTCGCCTCTACAGGTTCCTCTGGCAACTCATTCCAGATACAGACTAACCTCTGAGTGAAAAAGTTGCCCCTGAGATCCCTCTCATATCTCTCCCCTCTCACCTTAATCCTATGCCTGAAACCAAAAAGCTACAATTCAATAAGATTCAGAAATATTATGAAAAGAAATGCAAAAAAATAAAAGCCCAAGCCCGAAAACACGGTTCAATTCCTTGTCCCAACCTCTGCCACCAAAGACAAGGGAACACCACCACCTGCAGGTTCCCCTGAGAGTTGCATATCATCCTGACCTGGAAAGGCATCACCCGTTCCTTCATCCTCACTGGGTCTAAACTCTCTAACTCCCTCCCCAGTCGCACCGTGTGACTACCTTTACCAGAAGGACCGCAGCGATTCAAGATCACCCCCACCATCTCATTGGTAATAGCGGCATCGGTGGTTCAGTGGTAGAATTCTCGCCTGCCACGTGGGAGGGCCCGGGATCGATTCCCGGCCGATGCATCGTTTTACACCTCAGCAAAAAAAAAACGTTATTGATTTCCGATTGACTTATTTACTTTGCAACCTGTATTTGATGATAGAAAGTTCATGGCAGCACGGTGGCACAGCGGTAGAGTTGCTGCCTTACAGCGTTTGCAGTGCCGGAGACTCGTGCTCGATCTCTACTACGGGTGCTATCTGCATGGAGTTTGTACGTTCTCCCCGTGACCTGCGTGGGTTTTCTCCGGGATCTCTGATTTCCTCCCACCCTTTAAAGATGTGCAGGTTTGTAAACTAATTGGCTTGGAGTAAATGTAAAAAATGTCCCTAGTGTGTGTAGGGTAGTGTTAATGTGCGGGGATCGCTGGTCAGTGTGGACATGGTGGGCCGAAGGGTCTGTTTCCGCTTTGTATCTCTAAACTAAACTAAATTGGGGATGAGTGATAGATGCTGATCTTGCCGGTGATGCTCATATCCCAGAAAAAATAAAAATAGTGAAGCAACCACAGGGATATAAATTTTAACAAATTCAGAGCAAAGAAACCAATTTTGCCTTATCTTACCTCATAACCAAAGGTGCCAACCATAACGGCGATGAGAAACCCAAACAAAGCTTCCAGCTTTCTCAGACCTACGGAGAAATAAAGCAGCTGTTACACTGTGATCAGGATAAGAGGACTGCACAGATCTGAATAAGGATAATGTATACTGTTTGACCATTATCAAGACAATGGTCAATGAGATGAAAGATGGACACAAAGCGCAGGAGTAACTCAGCAGTTCAGGCAGCATCTATGGAGAACATGGATAGGCGACGTTTTAGGTCAAGACTGTTCTGTTGAGATAAACGTTGGTTCTGGCTCATTTTAAGCCAACACAGTTTAAAGTGTCTCATCTGGGAGGTGTGAGTGCACATATATCCGTGCTTCTTTACAGAATTATGGAGCTATGCATCACGGAAGCAATCTCTTGACTCTGCCTTCACCGCCCCATCTCTCTGAGACGTGTTCTGTCAAGATTTCAAAGGGTCCTTTGCAGACGACACCACCGTAGTGGGCCGAATATCAAATAATGATGAGGCGGAGTGCAGAGAGGAGATTGAGAACCCCGTAACCTGGTGCCAAAACACGAACCTCTCCCTCAATGTCAGCAAGACAAAGGAGATTGTGATTGACTTCAGGAAGCAAGCACGTCCCGGTATACATCGATGGCTCCTGCACTCGCCTAGTGTAGAACATGGGAGTGAAGAGGTCGGGACCCTTCTTCAAACTCAAGCATCTGCAGTTCCTCGTGTTTACTCCTTGTTTTCTCTCACTCTCTTTCTCTCTCCATCTATCGCTCTTTCACTCATTCTCTCTCAGAAACACTCTCACTCTCCTTCTCCCCTCTCTCTCCCCCCACAGATGCTGCCTGACCTGCTGAGTGCTTCCACCATTTTTCTGTTATTATTTTATATTGCAGAGCTTGTAGCATTACAAGCAGGTTTTAGCGCATTGTTTGAGTCATAATGTGAGAAGAATGACACACTGCTGAGATGCTGCATAGGCTGGGGAACTTTTGCCAATGTTTCCACAAGCCCACGGTTCATCTTTCTTTCGTAGTTGATCAGGTGAGGTCCGCTCTGCAGTTGGTTGTGTCGAAGTCACATGCAGTGACGGATGAGAACCATTCACGACTGGAGCTCAATGTCATTCCCGGGGTTCATCTTTTGCTTTAACTGGCTGCACCCCATTTTCATCCATTCTTTGACCTAAACAATCCACTATCTTCTCCATGGGGCGGCACGGTGGCGCAGCGGTAGGGTTGTTACCTTACAATGCCAGAGACCTGGGTTCAATCCTGACTCCAGGTGCTGTCTATGCAGAGTTTGCACGTTCTCTCTGTGACCGCATGGGTTTCCTCCGGGTGCTCCGGTTTCCTCCCTCATCCCAAAAACGTGCGGGTTTGTAGATTGACCGGTAATTTCCATTGAAGTCCATTGTAGAGTGCGCAGAGCAACAGAGCAGAACTCAAATACTACGTGCGTAATTTATTCAGGGACTGCCTCTGGAACCTTTTATCCACACTGTTATCGCCCAGAAAGCAGTTAATCACATGACAAAGTCCTTAAAGCAATAATTGTTCAACACCAAAATCACATACACTGCAAACACCTTTTGGTAAACTCATACGAATAATATCAAACTTACCATATTTATCCAAGAAGAGGAATAAAAACGTGTCTGCAATAGTAATAATTACTCCGCCCCAGAGGGGAATCCTAAACACAGAGAGAGCAGGTGGTTAGTCGAACTGTCCAACCCTCTATGGCTCAGGACACTGACCTCCACCAATACTGGGACAAGATCAGCTGCAAAGTGTAACTTTGCAAGAAGTCAAAGCTTCAAGCACAGTTACCGCAGATGCCATTCGGTTTTAGTGTGGCAATCAGAATCTGTGGTACATGACCATGAAAGACACAAAGTGCTGGAGTAACTCAGCGGGTCAGGCAGCATATCTGGACAACATGGATAGGTGACGCTTCGTGTCGCGACCCTTCTTCAGCAAGTTTCCTCTCCACCCCCACTACAATCAGTCTGAAGAAGGGTCCTGACTCGAAACGTCCTATCCATGTTCTCCAGGGGGGGGGGGGGGGCGGGGGGACGGAGTTTTTGCGTTAGCCCGGGGACCGCGTGGGTTTTCTCCGGGTGCTCCGGTTTCCTGCCACATTCCAAAGACGTATAAGTTTGAAGGTTAATTGGCTTTGGTAAAATTGTAAATTGTCCCTAGTGTGTGTAGGATGGTGCTTGTGTGTGGGGATCGCTAGTCAGCGTGGACTCAGTGAGCCGAAGGGCCTGTTTCCGCATTGTATCCCAAAACTAAAACTAAACTAAAGATAGACACAAAATGCTGGAGTAACGTAGCGGGACAGGCAGCATCTCTGGAGCCGAAATGTCACCCATTCCTTGTCTCCAGAGATGCTGCCTGTCCCACTGAGTTACTGCAGCGTTTTGTGTCTATCTTTGGCATCTGCAGTTCACTCCTAAACTAAACTAAACACTTTGCCGGCCCGCGGCCAACTTCTACCGCGGGCCCGGCATGGACTTACCATCACCCCTGGAGGGGAGCTTCGACCGCCGGCCCTGCAGTCTACGGTGCTTCTGGCTGCGGCGGAGACTTTAAATCTCGACCGCCGGCCTGCGGCCTACACCAACTTAAAGCCGCGGTCTCCGGTGAGGAAGAGCCGATCCTGGACTGACTCTGGACTCTGTTCCGGTCCACGGGGGGGAAATGGAGGAGGACTGGCCAAATTTTGTGCCTTCCACCACAGTGATGAATGCTGTGGTGGATGTTTGTGTTGCATTTTTGTTGTGGTTGTGTGTTCTTTGTTATTGTGCTGCTGCTGACGACCCAAATTCCACCGACCCTGGTTGTGTGGCAAATAAATTCTATCTATCTATCATTGTGTCCTTGATGGTAAGGCAGCATCTGCAGTTCCTTGTGTGCCCACCATCACAACATTTGCAGCATTGGAGGAAACTAATGCAAGATTCACATTGCACAGAAACCATCCTCTGCTTCAATTAACATGTCAAATATATGAACCAGAGACTGTATGACTGAGGCAGTCAGTGTGTGTAACTGTGGGAGATCACTGGGAGATGACGTGGCAGAGTTTATTAGTGTATTAGTGTGGGAGATTATCGAGAAACTTGCTAAGAGTGTTTCAGAGTGTTGTTTGCAAGTCTATTGCAATGTGAGACTATTTGAGACTGCATTGCTGCGAGACTTTTGGTGCAAGACTGCACTGCTACACGACTATTGTGCAGCTATCATTCCAAAACTACCGTGAAAAATGCATTGATATGAAATTATTGCTGTGAAGATATTGCTGCGAGATTATTAGTGCAAGATAATATTACTGAGATAATGCACTGCTGCTCGGCTATCAGAGCAAGGTTGCATTGCTTTAAGACTATTGCTGCAATCCTCATTGATTTAAGCTTGTATTGCGGTGTCTGTTGCTGCAAAACTAGATTACTAGTCTGAAGGAGGTTCCCCGCTGGAAACACCACCTATCCATGTTCTCCAGGGATGCTGCCTGACCTGCTGAGTTACTCCAGCACTTTGTATCTTACCTGTAAACCAGCATCTGCAGTTGCTTGTTTTTAGATAACTACAGTCCTGCATTGCTGTGAAGCTGCATTGTTGTAAGAATATTGCTTTGAAATGCCATTGTTTCATGGCTACATTTCTGCAAGGATTGACTGCTTTGCTATAAGACAACACTGTTATGAGATTGCATTACAGTGAGACTATTGCTGCAAAATTGTGTTGCTGGCAGACTGTTTCTACAAGATTGCATTATTATTACTGCATGGCTGTACTGCTGCAAAAAATGCATGAGACTACATTGATGCAATGCTAAATTGCTGCAAGAATATTGTAGCAAGGCTTCATTGCTGCAAGACTATTGCCCCATGGCAGTGCGTAAGACTATTGTTGCAATACTGAATTGGCGCAGGTGCATAATAACAAGCTGCTCTGTTGCTAGATTATTACTGCATTGATCTCAGAATGTATAGTGATAGCTGCAAAACTGCATTGCTCTGTGACTATAGCGCTGCAGGAGTACTACTGAGAGATTGCATTGTCAGGAGAACATTATGACTGCAAGATGGCGCTGTTGACTGCATTACTGCAAAAAGATTGCTGCATGGCAATTGTGCGAGTGGATTGCTGCAATATAGCGAGTCTGTGTCCTGTCGAGACATCATTAATGTGGCAGCAAAACTGGGAAGATTGAATTATGAGTAAATTTTTTATTGCGAGACGCATTTGCAGGGAACTCGTAATGCAATTGAAATACAGGGCAGGCCCAGTGGCACAGCTAGTAAAGCTGCTGCCTCACAGCACCAGTAAGCCGGCTTCAAGCTGCTATCTACCTCACGGGAGACTCTTGGACAATCTTTCATCGGACTTTACTGGACTTTATCTTGCACTGAACGTTATTCCCTTTATCATATATCTGTACACTGCGGACAGCTTGATCGTAAACATGCATAGCTATACCACTGACTGGGAAGCACGCAACAAAATCTTTTCACTGTACCGGTACAAGTGATAAGAAACTAAACTAAACTAAATTAAATAAATACGATCCTGACTTTGGGTGCTGTCTGAGTGTACATTCTGCCTGTGACCGTGTGGGTTTCCTCCAGGTGCTCCAGTTTCCTCCCACATCCCAGAGACGTGCAGAATTGTAAGTTAATTGGCTTCTGAAAACGGCCCGAGTGTGTGGGTGAGGGGTAGAATCTAGGGGGGGGGGGGGGGCGGTTGATGGAAATCTGGAGAGAATAAAATAAAAGATTAATACTGGATTGGTGTAAATGTGTAGTCGATAGTCAACGTGGACTCCGTGGGCTGAAGGGCCTGTTTCCCTGCTGTATCTCTCTGTGACTCCATAATCTATAACAATGGGACAATCACAGGGAGAAATGCATTGTTAAGCAAAATGGATGAGAGTCCACCACTGACTGGGTCTATCAAGGGTAAAAATACTTTTACTGGGGGTGACTATTATTCGGGAAGAATCCACATTTATCAACTGCCAATGAATCCAGAGTCTTGTAACTGAGGTAGAATCTGGTCCAGTGGGACGGTCTGTAACTGGGGAACAGTGGGAGTCATTGTACGGCTGGAGAGAGTTGGTTAATGAGGGGGAATTATACACGGTGGGCTAATTTACTACTGTGGACAGCATATTACAATGGCAGCCTACAGTGGAGACTGTATTGCTGGGAGAGTGTACATGCGTTAGGACAACCTGCCATCTTTGTCTGTCTTTCCCAGATACTGAACCCTAATGCTGCCTGGGGTAATGTCATGTTCTTTCATGAATCTATTGCCCACTTTAGTGAACAAGTGGAAACGCTTTGTAGAAATCACCCTCCCATGTATCGAAACATTATAAATGGCTCGAATGTAATCATGTATTGTCTCTCTGCTGACTGGGTAGCATGCAACAAAAGCTTTTCACTGTATCTTGGTACATGTGACAATAAACTAAACTGAATGTTTAAGAAGGAACTGCAGATGCTGGAAAATCAAAGGTAGACAAAAATGCTGGAGAAACTCAGCGGGTGAGGCAGCATATATGGAGCGAAGGAATAGGTGACGATTCGGGTCGAAACCCTTCTTCTGAAGAAGAGTCTCGACACGAAACGTCGCCTATTTACTTCGCTCCATAGATGCTGCCTCACCCGCTGAATTTCTCCAGCATTTTTGTCTACCATAAACTAAACTGAAACAGCTTGTCATCTATTCCTGAGTTACTCCAGCATTTTGTGTCAATCTTCGGTGTAGACCAGCATCTGCAGTTCCTTCCTACACTACGTTAAACTTTAGTCTTTAGAGATACAGTGTGGAAACAGGCCCTTCGGCCAACCGAGTCCACGCAGACCATCGATTAACCCGTACACTAGCACTATCCTACACACTAGAGACAATTTACAATTTTTTTAACCAAAGCCAATTAACCTACAAACCTATATGTCTTTGGGATGTGGATGGAAACCAGAGTACCCGGAAGAAACCCACATAGTCACAGGGAGAAGGTACAAACTCCGTACAGACAGCACCCGTAGTCAGAATTGAACCCGGGTCTCTGCCACTGTGAGACAGTAACTCTACCACTGTGCAGCACCAAGGGAAATGCAGTCCAAGTGAACCTGAAGAGGCTGTACTCTACCTTCCAACAGACAGCAGGTTCAGAGCGATGGCCGATCCGATCACCTCCTGCATGTCCGAACCGATGATCGCCATTTCCACCATCAGCCATAACGCAATCCGAGGGAACTGGAATATTAACAAGATGACAAGCATTAGTCCCGAGCCAGCATTATCTGATCTGCCTGATGTTCTGATACAGATGAGTGAACCTCTCAAGGGAAGGACACCAAAGATCACAGCCTCAGCACAATCAGGGTGAATTCAAACCTCCCAAAGTGGACCTTAAACAAGGAAGGTCCAAGACCCATGGTGCTGGTTCAGAGAAGAATTTCAACCAATAATCCTCATTTATCTCTTTCATTTTCTGAACAAAGATAACTTACTCTCTGTATATTTACTCTATCCAGGCAACTTATTTCCCCCAGTTGTTTCTTGAAGCACGTCCAGTGAAAGACCTGGAGAGAGTGAATGTGGAAAGGCTGTTTCCACTGGTGCGCGAGTCTAGGATCAGAGGCCACAGCTTTAGAATAAAAGGGTGGGACCTTTAGAAAGGAGATGAGAAGACAATAGACAATAGGTGCAGGAGCCCTTCGAGCCAGCACCGCCATTCAATGTGATCATGGCTGATCATCCCCAATCAGTAGCCGGTTCCTGCCTTCTCCCCATATCCCCTGACTCCGCTATCTTTAAGAGCCCTATCTAGCTCTCTCTTGAAAGTATCAAGAGAACCGGCCTCCACCGCCCTCTGAGGCAGAGAATTCCACAGACTCACAACTCTCTGTGTGAAAAAGTGTTTCCTCGTCTCCGTTCTAAATGGCTTACCCCTTATTCTTAAACTGTGTGTGACCCCTGGTTCTGGACTCCCCCAACATCGGAGAAGTAATTTATTTAGTGAGAGGGTGGTGAATCTGAGGAATTCATTGCCACAGAAGGCTGTGGAGGCCAAGTCAATGGATATTTTTAAGGTGGAGATTGACTGATTCGTGTTTAGTACGGGTGTCAGGGATTATGGGCAGAAGGCAGGAGAATGGGGTTGAGAGGGAAAGACAGATAGCCATGATTGAATGGCAGAGTAGAGTTGATGGGCCGAATGATCTAATTCTGCTCATATCACTTATGAACGTATGAAGCACCTGCACCCACCAGTTATAACATCTCTACCTCCTTAATACAGATGGAAGTGGATGTAAAGTATATGAACCTTTGATGGAGAAGTTTTAAACTATGGCACGCACCTTAGGATAATGCCTGCGACAGACCTCAGCCAACTGCATGCCACTTACAACTCCTAAGCGTGCTGACATTCTCTGTAACATGAGGCCCATGATGGTGGCTAACAGCAAAACCCAGAGGATCTGAAATAAAATCACAGAGAAAAAGAGAGTCAAATCCAGCAGGTTTAGTTTTAGTTTAGAGGTACAGCGCGGGTACAGGCCCCTTTGGCCCACTGAGTCCACACCGTCCAACGATCACCCTCACACTAGTTGTATTCTACACGCTAGGGGGCAATTTACAGAGGGCCAAGTAACCTACAAACCCGCACGACTTTGGAGTGTGAGAGGAAACCGGAGCACCCGGAGAAAACCCACGCGGTCATGGGGAGAACGTGCAAACTACACACACACAGACAGCACACGAGGTCAGGATCAAACCCCGATCCCTGGCGCTGCGAGGCAGCAGCTCTACCCGCTGCACCACTGTGCCCAAACTTTGTCCACAACCCGAAATATGAGTTTGTGTCTCACTCTTGCTATTAACCCTTGGATTCCTTGAAGAATACAAAATTAGAAGGCAACTGGAGGAGATAAGACTCCATGCCAGAGGTATCCAAGACCAGAGGCCTTGGGTTTAGGGTGGGAGGTTTAGAGGGGATGTAAGGGAGAAGTTTTCCCCCAGAGGGTGGTTGGAACCTGGAACACACTGCCTGAGAGGGTGGTGGAGGCAGAGACTCTCACAACATTCGAGAAGCTCTTGAATTGCCAAGGCGGACAAAACTAAGGCTGAGTGTTGGAAAATAGGGATAGTATGGATAGATACTTGTGTGGGAAGGAACTGCAGATGCTGGTTTACACTGAATATAGACACAAAAAGCTGGAGTAACTCAACATGTCAGCATCTCTGGAGAATAGGAATGGGTGACGTTTCGGGTTGAGACCCTTCGTCAGATAGGTACTTGATGGTTAACATTGATATGGGAGCTGAAGAGCCTGTTTCTCTGCCCTATGACTCTTTGATCATGTATTGGCTTTATCTGTGTTCCTGGGAATGTGGCTGGCCGTTGATCAACCTTTTCTAATATTAATGCTCAAATCTACTTTGCTCAGAAGCTTAGGTAGAATTCCTAGTGTTGTACAGGCTTTGATCTTTGGTGGAACTTTAAGATTGGATGAGTTTGATTTTGTACACGCAACAATGGATCAGCGGAAAGTATTAACACGGCTGGGAGATTTTTGAAAAGGAGTGAAGGACGTACCTTAAACCCGGCCACAGCTCCAGACTGTAGGTCCGATTCAATGTTTCCCGGGTCCAGATAAGCAATACTCATGAGAAACCCAGGTCCTGTAAAAGCCCAGAGCTTCCGAAAACTGAACCGAGTCTGCAGGCACAAACAGAGCAGTGTTAGACAATAGACAATAGGTGCAGGAGTAGGCCATTCGGCCCTTCGAGCCAGCACCGCCATTCAATGTGATGATGGCTGATCATCCCCAATCAGTACCCCGTTCCTGCCTTCTCCCCATATCCCCTGACTCCGTTATCTTTAAGAGCCCTATCTAGCTCTCTCTTGAAAGTATCCAGAGAATTGGCCTCCACCGCCTTCTGAGGCAGAGAATTCCACAGATTCACAACTATCTGGGTGAAAAGGTTTTTCCTCATCTCCGTTCTAAATGGCCGACCCCTTATTCTTAAACACCAGAAAGCTGAACTTCAAGCATATTTAGTGACATCTGAGCTGTGAGAGAGAAAGAGAGAGAGAGGAGGAAAGGGGGAAGGAAATGAGGGAGAGGGAGAAAACAGAGGAAGTGAGAGAATGAAAAAGGAAGCAGAACAAGAGAGAAGAAAGAAAGAAAGAAAGAAAGAAAGAAAGAAAGAAAGAGAGAAATAGAGAAAGAGAGAGAGAGAGAAAGAGAGAAAGAGAGAGAGTGAGAGGAAGAAGACGAGAGATGATGAGATGGAGAGAGAGAGAGATGATGAAGAGAAGAGAGACGAGAGAGAGAGAGAGAGAGATGAGCGAGAGAGAGAGAGAGAGAGAGAGAGAGAGAGAGAAGAGAGATGAGATGAGAGAGAGAGAGAGAGAGAGAGACGAGAGAGAGATGAGAGAGAGAGAAGAGAGAGAGAGAGAGAGTGGAGACTGAGAGAGAGATGGAGAGAGAGAGAGAGAGAGAAAGAGGTAGGGAGGAAGAGAGAGAATGGAGAAAGAGAAAGAGAGTGGAGGGAGAGAGAGGTGGGGGGGAAGAGAGAGAAAGACAGACAAAGAGAGGGAGCATGGAGAGTGAAAGAGAGAGTGGGGAGGGAGAAAGAAAGAGGGGAAGCGGATCGAGGCAAAGAGAAAGGTACGGAAAGAGAGGGAGATGAGTGAGGGAGTGTGAGGGATCAGTGTATGGATCTGCCGGCCATGGCTGGTGTGCAGGCTGGAGTTGGGATAGTCAGAGGCAGAGGAAGCACACAGAGACATTTTAAACAGCTTTTGCTGGAGGTAAAGATCTGAGGAAGAGATTTTATCTTTGGAGAAGAGGGGAATCCTTTGTATTGTAAGGAGGCTGGATATGGGAAGAACATTCGGTGAAGCAGAAAGGCTGCAATATAGGAGGGGTGGGATTGCCTGGGAGACATTTGAATCTGGTTTAGTTTAGTTTAGTTTAGAGAGAGCATGGAAACGCCCTTCGGCCCACCGAGTCCGCGTCGACCAGCGATCCACGCACACTAACACTATCCTACATACTCGGGACAATTTACAATTTTTACCAAAGCCAATTAACCTACAAACCTGTCCATCTTTGGAGTGTGTTTGTTGGAAACTGGAGCATCTGGGGAAAACCCATTTATTTTCCTCCCTATCCTAAATTGCCTTCCCCTTGAGTCAGTTGGAAGCATTGATAGGGAATTCAGTCAGAACCCCTTCTCTAGGATGAAAATGTCAAATGTCGGCATGGGCAAGTTGGGCCAAAGGACCTGTTTCCATACTGCATGACGCTAAGACTCTATAACCACAGGGCACAGCTTTAAGGTGAGAGAGGCAAAGTTTAAAGGAGATGTGTGGGGCAATTTTCTTTTACACATAGGGTGGTGGGTGCCTGGAATGTGCCAGGGGTGGTGCTGGAGGCCGATACAATAGTGGTGTTTAAGATGCTTTTAGACAGGCACCTGGATATGCAGGGAATGGAGGGATGTGGATCACGATCGGGCAGAGGAGATTAGTTTAACTTGGCATCGTGTTCGGCACGGACATTGTGGGCCGAAGGGCCTGTCTCCACGCTGTGTGACTGTCACTTCATATAACGCATAGCAGCGAAGGCGCTGGTGCCAAACTGTAACGGCCCTTATGTTCCTTTGGATCGATCAGTGACGTGGAGAGGGGGGACGTGCTGCATGGGCAACAGCCTGTCCTCCATATGACATCGCCCAGGCTTGCATCCGACCACACATCACCTGCAAACTAGGATGCCTCGCCCATGGTCAGTCACGACCGAAGGGGGCCTACTACTACTAGCAGGAGGTGTAAGAGAGGTTTTGCTCTCCCCTGGTTTAGTGATCATTTGGTTAGTCTGCGATCTCGTGGAGTGAGCCTAGCTGCCTGTAGGGTAGAAGGAGCTGTTCAACCAGCGGCTTCACCCGAATGACTACGGGTTGAGACTCTGTCCCTGATCCGAATGACGTCTCTGATGTACAAACTCACCGTGTGGCTGTCAGGAATGTGGATTTTTTTCTCCACCTCGTTATGGAAGGTTATTTCCATGGGAGCAAACAATCGCGGCCGACTGACGTTGCTGCGGGTCGTGTCGATCATTTTGCTGGGCTTGTCTGAAAACACAGATAGACCTCAACTTAGACAAAGCCATACCAGGCCAGTCCGGATCCACTCTTCCACATCTGAAGTCTGAAGAAGGGACTCGACCCGAAAAGCCACCCATTCCTTCTCACCAGAGATGCTGCCTGACCCGCTGAGTTACTCCAGCGTTTTGTGTCTATTCCCTTCCACATCTCTCTCCTGCCCACACCTGTCTAAATGGTATCATTTTCCTGGTACATCTTCAATCCGATAAAGCATTTTAGTTGAGTTTTGTTTATTAACACATGAAAATCTTTTGCAGCATGCTAACCAGTCAATACAAGACAATACATGATTACAATCGAGTCATCGAGTGTATAAGATACATGATAAGGGAATTACGTTTAGTGCAAGATAAAGCCAGTAAAGCCCAATTAAAGATAGTCCGAGGGTCACCAATGAGGTAGATAGTAGTTCAGCACTGCTCTCTGGTTGTGATAGGATGGTTCAGTTGACTGATAACAGCTGGGAAGAAACTGTCCCTGAATCCGGAGGGGTGCGTTTTCACACATCTGTACCTCTTGCCCGATGGGAGAGGGGGGAAGAGGGTGTGACCGGGGGTGAGACTGGTCCTTGATTATACTGTAATCTGTATCTAATCTGTTGTATGTGTTGGAAGGAAGTGTAGGTGCTGGTTTATATGGACGATAGACTGGTCGGCACAGTCTTGGTGGGGCAAGGGGCTGTATCTGTAAACTAAGCTAAAAAGACTGGAGATGAGGTGCGACTCCTGGACCAGATGACGGTCAGGCTAGGTCTGGTTTCATGTCAGGCTCTCCCGCCCTTCCAAGAAAGCACAAGCACTTTCAGCCCAGTTTGCAAGATGGACCATTGCACAACAGTCTGAAGGCACCTTCATTACAACAGCATCTCCTCCACCCTTTGCAAATTCCTCACATCGAGAAGCTCCGATTTCAAGATACTTCCAAGATTTCCTAACAATGGTATTTCAGAGCTTTCCACAGACTGGGATTTGTAATCTGGCAGTCCCCCACATGCCCAACCAAGGAACCTTTGTACTTATACTGAGGCTGTCATGCAGCAAGGGGGGAGTTGGACGGAAGAGTAATGAATAATTCGAGGAGGCCACATGGTGGTTGCCAGGTATAGGAGTTGGCCACTGACTCAGCTGATCACAGTGGAGATGATAGCATTAGTACAAAAACATAGAACAGTACAGAAGGGTCTCGACCCAAAACGTCACCCAATCCTTCTCTCCAGAGATGCTGCCTGTCCCGCTGAGTTACTCCTGCACTTTGTGCCTATCTTCGGGGTAAATCAGCATCTGCAGTTCCTTCTTACACAGTATAGCACAGGAACAGGCCCTTCGGCGCACAATGTCTGTGCCGAACATGATGTTAATTTAACTAATCTCCTCTTGGTTTCCTGGTCCTCCAAATATATTCCAAATGGAATTAAACTGGAGGTGGTGGAGGGTGGACTGCCAGTACATGATCCATATACCTCCATTCCCTGCATATCCATGCACCTGTATAAAGGCCCCTTAAACGCCTTGACTCCTTGACTTATGACTTAGATTAGATTCGTTTATTGTCATTCAGACATTTCGGTCTGAACGAAATTTCGTTTCCCTGCAGTCATACATATAATTTAAAAATGACAAAAACACACAATCAACACAGTTTAACATCCACCACAGTGAGTTCACCAAACACCTCCTCACTGTGGTGGAAGGCGAAAATCTTAAAGTCTCTGTCTCTTCCCTCTTTGTTCTCCCTCTGCGCCGAGGCGACGGTTCAAACTCCGCGGGTGATCGCTGCCGCCGCCACAGCTCCGAGGCCGAGTCGGGTCTCCGCTGCCGCTGCCTCCGCCGCCGCCGCCGCAGCTCCAGGGCCGAGTCGGGTCTCCGCTACCGCTGCCTCCGCCACAGCTTCGGGGCCGAGTCGGGTCTCCGCTGCCGTTGCTGCCGCCGCTACAGCTCCGGGGCCGAGTCGGGTCTCCGCTGCTGCCGCTGCCGCCGCTACAGCTCCGGGGCCGAGTCGGGTCTCCGCTACCGCTGCTGCCGCCGCCACAGCACCGAGGCCACCAGCTCCGCCATTAGGCCTCGGCGCAGACGGAGACGGGGACGGGGAATACGACCAAAATAAAAGTTGCATCCCCCGAAGGAAGAGACCAAAACATGTTTCTCCCACCCCACCCACACACATACACAACTTAATAAAACAAAATTAACTAAAACATGACAAGGAACAAAAAGAAAGAAAATAAAAACAAACGGACTGCAGGTGGGCCGCAGCTGTTAAGCCAGACTTTTAGAGTTGATCTCGCCAGCAATTATTGGACTGAAAAATTCGGTCAGGATCTCACTCTTAACCATCAGTTATTCAAAGGTTGGAAACACTTCCCTGATTAGTAGGGTAGAAAGTTCCCTTTTTAGAGCTAATTATTTAAAGTATAGTCCTTCCCGTCTCCAAGTGTTTTTCTCAACTTTAGTGCTTTGATTAGAATTTCTGAACTTGCCCACGGCCAAACCTGGTGCTTATATTCGGCTGAATTGCCCATGACGTTACCTATTCCTTTGCTGCCGGGCCCGCTGCCTCGACAGGGAGGAGTGGGCCGCTGGAGGCCCTGCAGCAGCCTGGGGCTCGGCTGGACCGGGCGCCGCTCCAAGAGGCCGAGCACGTGGACCGCACGCGGCCGACAGCGGTGGAGCAGCGGCGGAGGACACCAACAGCTACGCTTGACTAGGCCGACCTTGCAACATCGCCATGACAACGGGCGATAGACTGGTCTTGGTGGGGCAAGGGGCTGTATCTGTAAACTAAGCTAAAAAGACTGGAGATGAGGTGCGACTCCTGGACCAGATGACGGTCAGGCTAGGTCTGGTTTCATGTCAGGCTCTCCCGGCCTTCCAAGAAAGCACAAGCACTTTCAACCCAGTTTGCAAGATGGACCATTGCACAACAGTCTGAAGGCACCTTCATTACAACAGCATCTCCTCCACCCTTTGCAAATTCCTCACATCGAGAAGCTCCGATTTCAAGATACTTCCAAGATTTCCTAACAATGGTATTTCAGAGCTTTCCACAGACTGGGATTTGTAATCTGGCAGTCCCCCACATGCCCAACCAAGGAACCTTTGTACTTATACTGAGGCTGTCATGCAGCAAGGGGGGAGTTGGACGGAAGAGTAATGAATAATTCGAGGAGGCCACATGGTGGTTGCCAGGTATAGGAGCTGGCCACTGACTCAGCTGATCACAGTGGAGATGATAGCATTAGTACAAAAACATAGAAACATAGAACAGTACAGAAGGGTCTCGACCCAAAACGTCACCCAATCCTTCTCTCCAGAGATGCTGCCTGTCCCGCTGAGTTACTCCAGCACTTTGTGTCTATCTTCGGGGTAAATCAGCATCTGCAGTTCCTTCTTACACAGTATAGCACAGGAACAGGCCCTTCGGCGCACAATGTCTGTGCCGAACATGATGTTAATTTAACTAATCTCCTCTTGGTTTCCTGGTCCTCCAAAAATATTTTGGAGCGGTGGAGCAGCGGCGGAGGACACCAACAGCTACGCTTGACTAGGCCGACCTTGCAACATCGCCATGACAACGGGCCTTGATGGTCAGATCAAGCACTTACAACAACTGGGACTTGGCTCCAAACTGGCGACTCTGTATACTGTCTCAGTGTACTGCTGCGATACATTTGTCCCCTATCTGAGATGCTTATCTAATATGTATCTTAGTGCTTATGTATAATGATACTTGTACTGAACTGTGTATAAAAATATATTTCATTGTAACTCCGTATATGTAACACATAAAATGCCATACCATACGTTGTAGGTCACTGTCACACATCTGTGAACCTTTAACCACTGCCCTGGGTTCATAAGTGATAGGAGTAGAATTAGGCCATTCAGCCCATCAGGTCTACTCCGCCATTCAATCATGGCTGATCTATCTCTCCCTCCTAACCCCATTCTCCTGCCTTCGCCCATAGCCTCTGCCCTAGGTACTGTTGTAAATACTTGGACTGGACAAGTATACCTTCACAAGTATTATCTCCGCAGATGAATAGCCGCGTGACAAGTCTAGCTCTGCTACAGCCATCCTCCCACGAGCCGCGAACAGGTTTTCAAAACTATTTCCCCACCTTGCACAGTTTTGAAATTTCCCAGGGAGGTGGGGTAGAGAATTAACATTTGACATTACCTGTAACCCATTCATGCTGAAAGCTTTTCCATTTCCAAAGCTGCTCTTAAACCACAGCAGAGATTAGCACAAGAAGCAGAAAACAAATGCAGTTGAGACTTCTAGTGATACAGCGTGCAAACAGGCCCTTCGACCCACCGAGTCCTTGCCGACCAGTGATCACCCCGTACACTAACACTATCCTACACACTGGGGACAATTTTTACAAAAGCTAATGAACCTACAAACTTGCACGTCTTTGGAGTGTGGGAGGAAGCCAGAGAAAACCCACGCAGGTCACGGCGAGAACGTGCAAACTCCGTACAGACAGCACCTGGAGATTCGGCCAGTGGTTTTCTGTCATCTTATTTCTCTGACAGAGTGGCGAGACACAAGTGAGTAGAGACAGAGCTGGTCTCTCCATCAAAACTAACATAAGCAGCAGACACAAGAGATTGCAGCTGCTGGAATCTTGAGTAACAAGCAAACTACTGGAAGAACTCAGCAGGTCAGGCAGCGTCTGTGGAGGGAATGGGAAGGTGACGTTTTCTGGTCGGGACCCTACCGAAAAAAAAACCTTCCATTCCGTTTCCCAAATGACTTGACTAATTCCTCATGAAAGGGGAGTTTGTCGACCAAGATGACCCAGAAGGATAATCAACTGAAAACAACACTGGCCTGGAGAAAGGCAATGAGGCGGAGAGAAAACAAGATTAGCCTCAATACAGGTTGAGTGGGAATGAGATATGGCAAAGAGCCAGGCCCTTGTGTGAAGGTCCAAGTCGTACTCCCCACAAGACTAGCAGCCGTGCTTCTCTTTCGGTTGATGTTTGTTCAATGGCCCACACAATACAGCATTCTATTACCATCAGGCCCAGTTCATCGCTCAGTAACTACCACAGCGACAACAACACACCACCAGGCATGTCCGACAGGGTGGCGAATCTGTGGAATTCTTTGCCACAGAAGGCTGTGGAGGCCAAGTCAATGGATAGTCAATCGAGAGAACCAATTTCCCTCCTGAGATGAGTTCTATTGTATCATATAGTATATTTCTAAAGCAGAAATAGATAGATCGTTGAGTAGTGCGGGTGTCAGGGGTTATGGGGAAAAGGCAGGAGAATGGGGTTAGGGGAGAGATAGATCAGCCATGATTGAATGGCAGAGTAGACTTGATGGGCCGAATGGCCTAATTCTGCTCCTATCACTTATGATCCTATGAGTCCACCGCCTGTTGAGGGAGCCGCCGGTGAGGGAGTGAACCAGGGTCTTACCCCCCCCCCCCCCCCCCCCTCCCCTCCCCCCGGGGTACAAAGGCTGAAGGTGGCCGGGTGAGGAGAGGGACGATGGTTTGCTGGACGACCCAGATTGGTTGGAGGCCTTGCAGCAGCCTGGGGCTCGCCTGGATCTGGCCCCTCTCGGTGGGCCGAAGGGCCTGTATCCACGCTGTATCTCTGAACTAAACTGAACAAATGCAGAGCCAAAACCAGAAGCAAACCCGAGGGAAAACTGAAGCAATCCTTCAGAAACCAGAAACAGATCTGTGACCAAATCCAGAAACAATCCAGAACTGACTTTATAATGGACCCCAGAAGTAGGTGAGGCTGGGAGAGAGAGAGTAGGCTGGAAATGTCGAGAGAGAGAGAGAGAATGTAGCGAGAGAGAGAGATGGAGAGATAGGGAGAGAGAGAGAGAGAGAGAGAGAGAGAGAGAGAGAGAGAGAGAGAGAGAGAGAGAGACGGGCAGAGAGGGAGAGAGGGACAGAGATACAGCGAGAGAGAGAAAGATGGAGAGAGAGAGAGAGATCGAGAGATTGGGAGCGAGAGAGAGATGGGGGAGAGAGAGAGGGGGGGAGAGAGAGAGAGAGAGAAAGAGGAGAGATAGAGAGAGAGATCAAGAGATAAGGAGCGAGAGAGATGGGGAGAGAGAGAGAGAGAAAGAGAAGGAGAGAGAGAGAGAGAGAGATGGAGAGATAGGGAGAGAAAGAGAGAGATGTAACGAGAGAGATGGGGGGAGAGAGAGAAAGAGATGGAGAGATGGGGGGAGAGAGAGAGTGATGGAGAGAGAGAGATAGAGTAATAAAGAGGGAAAGGAAAGGGCAGTGTTTTGAGGATCAGCCACTGGATGTGGCCCACACTCTCCCACCTGTTGCATGGTTAGTACATTTACCTGTGGTCTCTTTCTTTTCTTGCTCCAGTGACATGGTGAAGCGAGTGCGCTGAAACTCCACGTGTTCCCTCACAGCTTACTCCCTGCTGTGGACGCAAGAAGCACTGGGTAAGTTCGGAGAAATGTGGAGGCAGTACGCTGTAGTCTGGTATAAATAGCATTTGAGATGCAGGGGAGCTGCCAGCACTCTCTCAGATAATGGCATAACTTTGGGTGGGGACAGGGGAGGAGGGGAGGAGGGATCGAGTCCCTACACTACCCAATGTTTGCGTCGGGCCCATTAGCTGGCCTCCTGTACCTGACCTTGACACTCTGACAACCTGTGGGAACACAGTGCTTTGAATAAATCACTGGAAAGTACAGGAAACATGTTAGGTATGGTGGCACCGTGCCAGGGCTGACTGGAACTCAAATGCACTTTGCATGGCATGGCAAGGTGCGCGTTAATCCCCCCTGTTCTCCACATGGGGCCTTTCCCATCCTTTGTCAGCGCCATGCTTTTGTTTTCCCAGACTCTAAATAACGCAGGGATGTCCAAGGCACGGAAGCAAAACCTCCAGTGCCAACCTCTCCAGCACCAACTGGTCCACCACGGTTGGACCACCGTATCTGCAGCGAACCAAACTAGGAGTTTGTACGTCTCCCCCTGTGACTGGCGTGGGTTTTCCCCGGGTGCTCCCGGATTCTTCCCACACTGCAAAGAAGTACAGGTTTGTAGCTTAATTGGCCTCGGTAAAATTGTAAATTGATCCTAGTGTGTGTAGGATAGTGCTAGTGTACGGGGTGGTCGCTGGACGGCATGGACTCGGTGGGCCGAAGGGCCTGTTTCTGCACTGTATCTCTAAAATCTAAAACATTTCTTGCGCAATTGGTTCGAAAGACATTTCAGAGCTAATCCATTGGTATAGTATCCTGCAGCATCCATCTAAACTCCAGAGTGTACAAGCCCAGCCGCTCCATTCTCTCAGCATATGACAGTCCTGCCATCCCGGGAATTAACCTTGTAAACCTACGCTGGGCTCCCTCAATAGCAAGAATGTCCGTCCTCAAATTAGGAGACCCAAACTGCATGGGGTATGGAGAGAAGGAATGGGTGACGTTTCGGGTCGAGACCCTTCTTCTGAAGAAATGGGCGCTGTTTCAGGTCAAGATCGTTCTTCTGAAGAAGGGTCTAGACACGAAACATCACCCGTTCCTTCTCTTCAGAGACGCTGCCTGTCCTGTTGAGTTACTCCAGCATTTTGCATCTATCTTCTAACTGCCAGAAGCAGAAATGTTCATTCAGCTGGTCAAGTGAGCGAGGCGAGGGGCAGCGGGGAGAGGGCCCACTCTGTGTGGCGGGGCGGAGGTGAAAGGGGGAAGCACCTGCCTGCTGGAGCTGCGCGTCCTCACCACTGCCCAAGTCTCAAGGTGAGTGTGCCGTCTGCAGCTTACCTCCGTGAGCGACTCAACACAGCCAGTGAGCGCAGAAGGTGGACGGCTTGGCGCCGGGTGGGGTCAGGCCACATTTCTAAGAGTGTTTGTGTGTTTTCAGGGTTGGTTTAACATTGAGGGTAGGCACAGGCCAAGTACCTTTGAAGGTTTGTACCTTTTGAATGGTATGGTTTGTAAATATGCTGTTAATTGGTTAATGTTTAATGAGTCTGTTTTTAGCAAAGTATGAGCCGCAGTCTAGGAGCGCATGTTCCTCCAGTTCACAGATCAGGAGACGTTCTGTGATGTTATTTATTTGCTTTAGGGTTTGGGCAGCAGTGGATGGCCCAGCATTTATTGCCAATCACCAGTTGCTCTTCAGTTGAGTGACTTGCTGGGCAATTCAAGAGGAGTGTTCAGAGATGTATATCAGTTAGAACATAAGAAGCAGGGATAGATTATGCTGCAAGGCCAGCAGCATAATCAAGGACCAGTCTCACCCAGACCAACCCCTCTTCTCCCCTCTCCCATCGGTACAGAAGTGTGAAAACGCACACCTCCAGATTCCCTCCATCAGCTAGAGTACTATCCGATTCATATCCATATCCATGTGCCTGCACGTGATCCATATCCCTGTATTCCATGTATATCCATGTGCCTATCTAAAAACCTGTTATTGGTTCTGGTTGAACCACCATTGTATCTGCCCCCACCACTGACTCCCGGCAGCACGTTCCAGGCACTCGCCACCCTCTGTGTCAAAAACTTTCCCCGCACATCTCCTTTAAACTTTGCTCCTCTCACCCTAAAGATATGCCCTGTAGTCTTTGATATTTCCACCTTGGGGGAAAAAGGTTCTGACTGCCTACCGTATCTATGCCCCTCGTAATTTTATAAACCTCTATCAGGTCTCCCTTCAACCTCCAACACTCCAGAGAAAATAATCCAAGTTTGGCTAACCTGAGCGAGGACTTGATAGAGGTAGACAAATGTATGAGGGCACAGATAAGGCACAGATAAGGTGGAGAGTAGACATTTTTTACCACTGTGTGAATTCACGGGGTGCTTAAGAGAAGGGGGCACAAGTTTAAGGTGAGAGGGTGGTTCGAAGAGAACAGGACTATGGAAGGCACTGCCTAAGGGGACGGTGAAGACTTGCACAATGTTTAAGATGCGTGTACTGGTAATTGTACGGTTTAAAAGGCATCAAGGCTTGGAGGTCTGGACCCAATGTGGATAAACGGGATTAGTGTAAATGGGTACAACAGGATAAGTAAGTAAGTAAGTTTTATTTATATAGCACGTTTAAATCAACTCGCGTTGAAACCAAAGTGCTTTACATCGAAGAAATAATTAAGTTTCTGTACATCCATAGAAATGTAAAAATAAATAAATAAATAAATAGAATGACATTTTAAAAAAGATAAGATGGGCCAAAGGGTCTATTTCCATGTCTGTGTCTCCTGTACTCTACCATTGGTTTTATTATTTTGTTGTCCACTTTGCTCTCATTTTTAACGAGTGCCAAAGTTACGACCAAATCTATGGGGGGTTTTTTTAAAGTAGATCAGTAGCAAGCTTATCTGCTGAGATTCAAATGGAATGATGAGAAAAGTCATAATGCAACAGATGTGATTATTTTTAAACTTTCATTCTCAAAAACAAAAACCAATATAATTTACTCTGCCGCCCAGGAGTATTTTCTATCCCAATGAAGAACCATCTTGTTTACATTGGAGTCACAAGTGTTTGTAGATGCTGGAATCTTGAGTAAAACACAAAGTGCTGAAGGAACTCAGCAGGTCAGGCAGCATTTGTGGAGGGAAATGGACAGTCTATGTTTTAGGTTGAGACCGGAGATCAGATTGAAGAACAATCCCTGTCCCGAAACGATGCAGCCTGACCCGCTGACTTCCTCCAGCGCTTGTGTTTGCATCTTATTTAAATTGCTTGGCTTGGTGCATGGCTGCCTCCTACTGACAGTAAGCAGAACTACAGCAAACTGGGTGAATCGCCGATAATATTGATGAATACGGCCTTGTTGTTTATGGGTTATAATTGAATCATGAATAAAGATCTAGCCTTCATTGTCTCTCATGTGATCACAACTGCATAGGTTTGAAGGAGATACATGGAACTGCAGATATTGGTTTACAAAAAAAGACAGAGTGCTGGAGTAACTCAGCGTGGTCAGGCAGCATCTGTGGAGAACATGGATAGGTGACGTTTCACAGAGTGTTGGAGTAACTCAGCGGGTCAGGCAGCATCTGTGGAGAACATGGATAGGTGACGTTTCACAAAGTGCTGGAGTAACTCAGCGTGTCAGGCAGCATCTGTGGAGAACATGGATAGGTGACGTTTTGGGTTAGTGCAACACCTTACACTCAGATTAAACTCCATTTCCTTGTCTGCATCTACTGTATGTCTGTAGCTGATCTACATATGTACACACATATGTACACACACACTGATATATATATATGAATATATGACAAACAACAGAGGTCCCAGCACAGATCCCTGCAGAACTCCACGTCAAAGACCTCCCTCAATGCACAACCCTCAATGGACTAACAAATCGTCTTTTAGTTTAATTTAATTTAGAGATACAGTGTGGAATTACACCTAAGGTACTGGAAGAGGTACTGGAAGAGAGAAGGTGGGAGACAGTGAGAACGGGAGGGAAGCATGGAATGCCAACGTCCCCGGGTGTTGTACCTCTTGTGAACAGGTTCACCCACTTAGAAGCTGTCGGGACAGAAGAGGTGTTTACACTGGGCGGCGGACTGGCTTGTGATGCGAATAGGGCTGTTGAGCCAAAACCAAAAAGGCCTAAGGCAGGCAACGCCATTGTAGTGGGAGACTCCATTGTGAGAGGTACGGACAGGGGTTTCTGCGGCAACAGACGGGATGCGAGGATGGTGTGCTGCCTTCCTGGTGCCAGGATCCAGGATGTCACGGACAGAGTGCAGAAAATCCTCAAGGGCGAAGGTGAACATCCGGAAGTGGTAGTGCATGTCGGCACAAACGATGTCGGAAAGAAGGGGATGAATATTCTGCAGCGTGACTTTAGAGAGCTCGGAAAAATGCTGAAAAGCAGGACCTCCAGGGTTGTTATCTCCGGTTTGCTTCTTGTTCCTCGTGCTGGCGAGAGCAGGAACAGGGAGATACGGGACCTGAACGTGTGGCTGAGGAACTGGTGCACGGGGCAGGGATTTAGATTCTTAGATCACTGGGATCTGTTTTGGGGTAAGGGGGAACTGTACAAAAGGGACGGATTGCATCTTAACAGGTGTGGGACCAGCATTCTGGCAGGCAGGTTTGCCACTGCTACACGGGTGGTTTTAAACTGAATAAGGGGGGGTGGGGTGTCGAATGGGATAGTGGAGGATGGAGTTAAAGGGAAAGGGTTTCTTAAATGTGTGAGCGTAGAGACAGAGGGGTGTAAAATGAGGGTAGAAGCAATAGGTAGCAAGGTGAAAAGTAAAAGTGGCAGGCAGACAAAACCAGGGCAAAAATCAAAAAGGGCCATTTTTCAACATAATTGTATAAGGGGTAAGAGTGTTGTAAAAACAAGCCTGAAGGCTTTGTGTCTCAATGCAAGGAGCATTCGTAATAAGGTGGATGAGTTGAATGTGCAGATAGCTATTAATGACTATGATATAGTTGGGATCACGGAGACATGGCTCCAGGGTGACCAAGGCTGGGAGCTGAACATCCAGGGATATTCAATATTCAGGAGGGATAGAGAGAAAGGAAAAGGAGATGGGGTAGCGTTGCTGGTTAGAGAGGAGATTAACGCAATGGAAAGGAAGGACATTAGTTTGGAGGATGTGGAATCGGTATGGGTAGAGCTGCGAAACACTAAGGGGCAGAAAACGCTGGTGGGTGTTGTGTACAGGCCACCTAACAGTAGTAGTGAAGTTGAAGATGGTATCAAACAGGAAATTAGAAATGCGTGCGACAAAGGCAAAACCGTTATAATGGGTGACTTCAATCTACATATAGATTGGGTGAATCAAATTGGCAGGGGTGCTGAGGAAGTGGATTTCTTGGAATGTATGCGGGATAGTTATCTAAATCAACATGTAGAGGAACCAACGAGAGAGCAGGCTATTTTAGACTGGGTATTGAGTAATGAGGAAGGGTTAGTTAGCAGTCTTGTTGTACGTGCCCCCTTGGGCAAGAGTGACCATAATATGGTTGAGTTCTTCATTAGGATGGAGAGTGACATTGTTAATTCAGAAACAATGGTTCTGAACTTAAAGAAAGGTAACTTTGAGGGTATGAGACGTGAATTGGCCAAGATTGACTGGCAATTAATTCTAAAAGGGGTGACGGTGGATATGCAATGGAAGACATTTAAAGACTGCATGGATGAACTACAAAAATTGTTCATCCCAGTTTGGCAAAATAATAAATCAGGGAAGGTAGTACAACTGAGGATAACAAGGGAAATCAGGGATAGTATCAAAGCGAAGGATGATGCGTACAAATTAGCCAGAAAAAGCAGCATACCGGAGGACTGGGAGAAATTCAGAGACCAGCAGAGGAGGAAAAGGGCTTAATTAGGAAAGGAAAAATAGATCATGAAAGAAAACTGGCAGGGAACATAAAAACTGACTGCAAAAGTTTTTATAGATATGTGAAAAGAAAGAGATTAGTTAAAACAAATGTAGGTCCCTTGCAGTCAGAAACAGGTGAGTTGATCATGGGGAACAAGGATATGGCGGACCAATTGAATAACTACTTTGGTTCCGTCTTCACTAAGGAAGACATAAATAATCTGCCGGAAATAGCAGGGGACCGCGGGTCAAAGGAGTTGGAGGAATTGAGTGAAATCCAGTTTAGCCGGGAAGTGGTGTTGGGTAAATTGAATGGATTAAAGGCCGATATATCCCCAGGGCCAGATAGGCTGCATCCCAGAGTACTTAAGGAAGTAGCTCCAGAAATGGTGGATGCATTAGTAATAATCTTTCAAAACTCTTTAGATTCTGGAGTAGTTCCTGAGGATTGGCGGGTAGCAAACGTAACCCCACTTTTTAAGAAGGGAGGGAGGGAGAGAGAAAACGGGGAATTACAGACCAGTTAGTCTAACATCGGTAGTGGGGAAACTGCTAGAGTCAGTTATTAAAGATGGGATAGCAGCACATTTGGAAAGTGGTGAAATCATTGGACAAAGTCAGCATGGATTTACAAAAGGTAAATCATGTCTGACGAATCTTATAGAATTTTTCGAGGATGTAACTAGTAGCGTGGATAGGGGAGAACCAGTGGATGTGGTGTATCTGGACTTCCAGAAGGCTTTCGACAAGGTCCCACATAAGAGATTAGTATACAAACTTAAAGCACATGGCATTGGGGGTTCAGTATTGATGTGGATAGAGAACTGGCTGGCAAAAATTCTTAAGGGGTTGGACAGGCTAGATGCAGGAAGATTGCTCCCGATGTTGGGGGAAGTCCAGGACAAGGGGTCACAGCTTAAGGATAAGGGGGAAATCCTTTAAAACCGAGATGAGAAGAACTTTTTTCACACAGAGAGTGGTGAATCTCTGGAACTCTCTTCCACAGAGGGTAGTCGAGGCCAGTTCATTGGCTATATTTAAGAGGGAGTTAGATGTGGCCCTTGTGGCTAAGGGGGTCAGAGGTAATGGAGAGAAGGCAGGTACGACGGGATACTGAGTTGGATGATCAGCCATGATCATATGCAATTTTTTAATGTATCTTTGTAATTCTTTGTACTGTTTGATGTGTTATATGGACCTGTGTCTGAAATAAAGCTTTAATAATAATAATAATATTGAATGGCGGTGCAGGCTCGAAGGGCCGAATGGCCTACTCCTGCACCTATTTTCTATGTTTCTATGTTTCTATGAAAGCATCCAAAGAACCTGCCTCCACCGCCCTCTGAGGCAGAGAATTCCACAGACTCACCACCACTCTCTGTGAGAAAAAGTGTTTCCTCGTCTCCGTTCTAAATCCTTATTTCATTGTTCGTCATCTCTCTACATCGCCTTCTATATCTCTCGTTTTCCTTTCCCCCCCCTCCCCCAACTCATGAGAAGAAGGGTCTCGGCCCGAAATGTCACCTATCTATGTTTCTATGTTTCTATGAAACAGCCCCTTCGACCCACTGATTACGCACTGACCAGCGATCCCCATACAGTAACATTATCCTACACACACTAGGAAATTAACCTCAAACCTGCTCATCTTTGGAGTGTGGATGGAAACCGGAGCTCCCGGTGAAAACCCACGCATGTCACGGGGAGAACCTACAAACTCCGTACAGACAGCGCCCGTAGTCTGGATCAAACGCGAATCACTGACGCTGAACGGCAGCAACTCTACCGCTGCGCCACCATGCCGCCCTGGTGCTGTCCTTACGGCGTTTGTACGATCTCCCTGTGACCGTGTGGGTTTTTTCTGGGATTTTCTCCAGCTGCTCCGGTTTCCTCCCACACTCCAAAGGCGTTGCTAGTTTGTAGGTTAATTGGCTTCAGTAACAATGTAAATTGTCCCTAGCGTGTAGGATAGTGTTAGTGTACGGGGTGATTGCTGGTCGGCACGGACTCGATGGGCTGAAGGGCCTGTTTCCGCGCTGTATCTCTAAAGTCTAAAGACCTGACTTCGGAAAGCAAGGTTGGTGTACAAAAATCAGCAGAACACTTGGGCCTCCCAGAAGCGTTGGCTGATGAATAGTTCTGAGATTTATGAGAAATTGCTAACTGTCTAAACTAAATCTGCTGGTAAGCCAGCACAGCAGAGAACCGAAACTTATTTGAGTGTTATTTGTGGAAATCAAAATTAGTGACAAAAAAAAATAAAATTTGCGACATTTTTAGCTTAAACAAAAAAAAAAAATCTGAACCAAACATCAATTCCTTCCTCAAAATGAGGACATTTTAAAATAGAGATACGAGGAACGAGAATGCAGATGCTGGAATCTTGCGTAGAAAATAAAGTGCCGGAGTAACTCACCGGGTCAGGCAGCATCTCCTATGGCATGGATAGGTGACATTTATGGTTGGTATCCTTCTTCAGACTGGCACAGTTAGGGGTGGCCCAGCGGTAGAGTTGCTGCCTTAACAGCGCCAGTGACCCGGGTTCGATCCCGAAGTCTTTCGACTTTACAGATACAGTGTGGAAACAGGCCCTGCAGCCCATCGAGTCCACTCCGACCAGCGATCACCCCATACACAAACACTATCGTACACACTAGAGACAATTTATTATAGGACCAGTGCTAGTGTACGAGGTGATCGCTGGCCGACATGGACTCGGTGGGCAGAAGGGCCTGTTCTGCGCTGTATCTCTAAAGTCTAGTATTAGTACAGGTGTCAGGTTTATGGGGAGAAGGCAAGAGAATGGGGTTGAGAGGGAAAGATAGGTCAGCCATGGTCGAATGACGGAGTAGATTTGATGGGCTGAATGGCCTAATTCTGCTCCTATATCTTATGAACATAGCAGCTTTGCCAACAGTCTGTCTCATTCCTTTCCTGTATTGTTATTTTTAGTCTGTTTTTACTTGTATGTTTTTGTGTACTTTTGGGGTCAAAGAACGAATGTTCCACCAATCTTTCCACCACCACGCACAAGAGGCGCAAGACGCCATTGTATGCAGATGCTGAGAAGTGGGTTCAGCTCTGGCTGAACAATTTCTAATCTTGTGTGTGGACTCGATAAGAAGAAGAAGTGTACTTTTAGTTTTTGTTGGTGTTGGGAATGTGGAATAAAAAAGGATTAGTGTTAGACTACCGACAATGGGTGGTTGGTCAGCACAGATTCCGTGGGCTGAAGGGCCTGTTTCCATGCTCAGTCGGTATATTGCCCCACTGCAGGAAAGAGAAAAAAAAAGACACATTTCTTCACCAGCTATTATCTTAGATCTGAAACGGATGCCGAGCACGACGGGTATTTATCATATCTCACTTCCTCAAGTGCTGGGACTAAAGCAGGGGCAACCTGACTCAAGCCACAGACTTGGAGCAACGTAGCTACCATGGCAGAAGCTCCAAGCAAACCCGGAGGAGCCGGCCTGTTTGCCAAGCATATGCAGAAGAGGTTCATGAGAGCCCAAGAAATGGTAACAAACCCTTTTCCTGACATTCAAAGCGAGAAAGTTTAAGCCTTTTAAAACGTGTTGCTCTTTGCTGGGTCTGAACCTCTGTGGAAGGTTCCAACTCCGAGAGCCGTTGCCTGGATGTTTGTCGTGCTCTAGATCCTTTACCCGTTACCCCATTTAATTCCCCCCCACCCCCCGTTTGCCAGCACATTCAGTGCAGTGGACTTCATCTGCTCAGACCTTGCGGAGAACTCAGCAGGTTGACAGTCTCAAGAAGGGTCTCGACCCGAAACCTCACCCATTCCTTCTCTCCAGAGATGTTGCCTGACCCGCTGAGTTACTCCAGCTTTTTGTGTCTGTCTTAGGCTGACAATGACCAATCTGCGGTGTTAAAACTGTATCTAAACTGCGGTGCAAGACAAATAACCTCATTGATTTGTTCTGGAGTGAAGCCACCATGTATTTGTTTCGGGAGCGGGTTTATTATTTTGGGGTTGCCGCAGTTGGGTTTTCCGATGCGGGTCCCTCAGTCAGCTTCTGGTCAAAAGAAAAATTATTTTTATAACGCGGCTTTCTGGCGCTGGCAAAAGCGATCACGGGCTCCGGTCACACGCGGAGCAGGACGTATTTGGTTTTGAAAGGCTGCGCTCTGCACGGTGAACGCTCCCCGCTAAGGGAGGGTTACGAGCACCAGGCAAAGGCTTGCAGGAGAAGTGGGTGCGTCTTGTGGTCAGAGCAGTCGCAGGATGTTTGTTGGCTGCCGTCCGCTTCGCTTCCCACGCAGCGAGTTGCAGGGTGGTGCAGTGAAACGGGCGGTACAGCGGTAGAGTTGCTGTCTCACAGCGCCAGAGACAAGGGCGCTCTTTTATGAAAGAGCTGAGGAGGAGGGTAGTTAATCTGTGGAACTCATTGCCACAGAGGGCTGTGGAGGCCAAGTCAGTGGATATTTTTGGCAGAGATAGACAAATTCTTGATTAGAGCGGGTGTCAGAGGTTCTGGGGAGAAGGCAGGAAAATGGGAATTGGGAGGTCAGCCATGATTGAATGGTGCCGTAGACTCGATGGGCCGAATGGCCTAATTCTACTCCTATGACTTGTGAACTTGTGTGGTGACCAGAACAGCACACAATACTCCAGCCATGACCTAACCAACGTTGTATACAGTTGTACCATAACCTTCCCGCTCTGATACAGCATGCCCTGGCAAAGGAAAGCACATATTCCCCTACGCCTTCTTCAAAAACTTGTCGACTTGTGCTGCCTCCTTCAGGGATCATGCATAGATCCCTTATCATGTATGTATACAGTGTAAATGGCTCTCCCGTCAGGCAAAAGGTATAGAAGTGTGAAAACGCACACTTCCAGATTCAGGGACAGTTTCTTCCCAGCTGTTATCAGGCAACTGAACCATCCTACCACAACCAGAGAGCAGTGCTGAACTACTATCTACCTCTTTTTGGGGACCCTCGGACTATCTTTGATCAGATTTTGCTGGCTTTACCTTGCACTAAACGTTATTCCCTTATCATGTATCTGTACACCGTGGACGACCCAATTGTAATCATGTATAGTCTTACCGCTGGCTGTAAAGCACACTACAGAAGGTTTTCACTGTACCTCGGTACACGTGACAATCAACTAAACTGATACGGTAAAGGGTCTGTTACGAGCTAATTCAAGAGTTCTCCCGAGTTTCCCCCGATTCAAACTCGGAGAATTACGGTAATGGCCGCTCATAGGTACTCGGGGCTCTCGTGGACATTTTTCAACATGTTGAAAAATCTTCACGAGTCTTCACGAGCTTACCGCGTTTCCCGAGTACCTGCCGTTAGTGTTACGAGCCGCTAAGAGACGTCCCGAGCTCTGACGTACTTGCCACATACATTCTACGTGCTTACCACGAGTTTGATTTTTTTTTAAACTCGGGAGAGCTCTTGAATTACCTCGTACAATGGGACAGCGCCTTAACTGTTCCAGACAAAACAATGGTCAATAAACTAAACTGAACTGATCCATGGAGTTGCACATCAAATTGGAGGTGCACCGTTCTCCACTACCCCCTAGAGCCGTACCATTCACTGTATATGAGCCAGCCGTATTAGTTGTCCAGCCAGTTTTGAATCTCATCTGCACCTATCCATCTTACCAGCAGACCTATGCTACCAAATTGACTTATTTTAGTTTAGAGATACAACACGGAAACAGGCCCTTCAGCCCACCGAGTCCACGCCGACCAGCGATTCCCGCACACTAACACTACCCTACACACACTGGGGACAATTTACAATTTATACCAAGCCAATTACAAACCTGCATGTCTTTGGAGAGTGGGAGGTAACCGGAGCTCCTGGAGAAAACCCACGCGGTCACGAGGAGAACGTACAAACTCCTTACAGACAGCACCCGTGGTCGGGATCGAACCCGGGTCTAAGTGCTGTAAGGCAGCAACTCTACCGCTGCGCCACCGTGCTGCCCTCCATGCCACTGTCATCTGCAAACATTGTTCATCCACAAACACAAGAACTAATCTGGTGAACCTTTGCTGCATGCCCTCTATCACGAATATATCCTTTTATAGGTAAGGAGACAGGACCTGTACTCAGTATGTGCTCTCACTAGGGCCCTGTCTACTTGGAGCAACGCATTGCTACTCGTCCACTCAAATCCTCTTCTAATATAGAACAGGGTGCCATTTTCCTTCCACATTTCCTTGCTGATTCTACACATTAATGTTAAGTGATTTCACCTCCAGTGGACAGTGCCCCACAGACAGTGCATCTCCAGTGGACAGTGCCCCACAGACAGTGCATCTCCAGTGGACAGTGCCCCACAGACAGTGCATCTCCTGTGGACAGTGCCCCACAGACAGTGCATCTCCAGTGGACAGTGCCCCACAGACAGTGCATCTCCTGTGGACAGTGCCCCACAGACAGTGCATCTCCTGTGGACAGTGCCCCACAGACAGTGCATCTCCAGTGGACAGTGCCCCACAGACAGTGCATCTCCAGTGGACAGTGCCCCACAGACAGTGCATCTCCAGTGGACAATGCCCCACAGACAGTGCATCTCCTGTGGACAGTGCCCCACAGACAGTGCATCTCCAGTGGAAAGTGCCCCACAGACAGTGCATCTCCAGTGGGAAGTGCCCCACAGACAGTGCATCTCCTGTGGACAGTGCCCCACAGACAGTGCATCTCCAGTGGGCAGTGCCCCACAGACAGTGCATCTCCAGTGGACAATGCCCCACAGACAGTGCATCTCCAGTGGACAGTGACCACAGAAGGTGCTCCACAGACACTACACCTCCAATGTGTAGTACCCACTAGACAATGCCCACAAACAGTGCATCTCCAGTGGGCAGTGCAAAGTAGACAGTACCCACAGGCAGTGCACCTCCAATGGGCAGTGCCCAGTAGCGCAGACACACTTTGCAATGTTAACTGACATGAGGACAATATCGTGACATGAACTTACCTGCAGCCCAGCCTGTGTACTGCTAATGTGTGGAGGTTAAATCTCGCTGTACAATCACCGCAGCTTCAGTACAATTATTTGCTGCAATTATTGTCTGCTCTCTTTCAGCCGCCTTGTTAATTGATCATTTTGACTTAATTGATCTTGACCTATATATGCACACGTCAATCTTTTTATTGCTCCTTCACTCGGTGATGAAATTATTTTCTAATAAATTGGCCCAGTTATTTATTGGGGATTGATCCATATTTGGGCTTTATTTCCCATTGCTCAGCAATTATCTTGGTCACAGTTAATTAATATGAAGTTCATTAATGTGTAGTGCAGGGTTATTGTCGGTCAATAAAGTCTGTTTCTTTTTATCCTCTAACTGTTGTTGTTATCTACATAGTTTCCGTGTTCAGGAGCGCATGCCTTTCTTCACCCCTTGTTGCCAAGGAGGTGAGGGTACAAGGGTCAGTGCGGCATAGAGACACAAAGCGTGGAAAAAGGTCCTTCGGCTCAACTTGCCTACGCCAACCAACATGTCCCATCTACACTAGTCCCACCTGCCCGCATTTGGCCCACATCCCTCCAAACCTGCCCTATCTATATCGGTGAGACCAAGTGGAGGTTGGGCGATTGTTTCGCCGAACACCTCCGCTCGGTCCGCAATAACCAACCTGACCTCCCGGTGGCTCAGCACTTCAAGTCCCCCTCCCACTCCGTATCCGACCTCTCTGTCCTGGGTCCCCTCCATGGCCAGAGCGAGCAACAGCGGAAATTGGAGGAACAGCACCTCATATTCCGCTTGGGGAGTCTGCATCCTGGGGGCATGAACATTGAATTCTCCCAATTTTGTTAGCCCTTGCTGTCTCCTCCCCTTCCTCAGCCCTTGGGCTGTCTCCTCCCATCCCTTAGCCTTCGGGCTCCTCCTCCTCCTTTTTCCTTTCTTCTCCCCGCCCCCCCCCCCCCACCCCCCATCAGTCTGAAGAAGGGTTTCGGCCCGAAACTTTGCCTACTTCCTTCACTCCATAGATGCTGCTGCACCCGCTGAGTTTCTCCAGCATTTTTGTGTACCTGCCCTATCCATGTACCTGTCTAAATGTTTAGAGTCAAAGAGTGATACAGTGCGGAAATAGGTCCTTCAGCTCAACCTGCCCACACCGGCCAACATGCCCCATCTACACTAGTCCCACCTGCCAGTGTTTGGCCCATATCCCTCCAAACCTGTCCTATCCATGTACCTGTCCAACTGTTCCTCAAACATTGCAATAGTCCCTGCCTCAACCACCTCCTCTGGCAACTTGTTCCATACATCCACCACCCTTTGTATGAAAAGGTTACCCCTTAGATTCCTATCAAATCTTTCCCCTTTCACCTTAAACTTATGTCCTCTGGTCCTCCATTCACCTACTCTGGGCAAGAGATGCTGTGCATAAAATCATAGATTATTTTACCCAGGGTAGGGGAATTGAGAACCAGGGGACATAGGTTTAAAGTGACGGGTTTGTCATCTTGTAATGT
The DNA here is from genome assembly GCF_010909765.2 of Amblyraja radiata. Lineage (NCBI taxonomy): Eukaryota > Metazoa > Chordata > Chondrichthyes > Rajiformes > Rajidae > Amblyraja > Amblyraja radiata. The sequence goes on from NC_046001.1 coordinate 4,195,679, forward strand.
TTTTCCACTTACTGCTTGGCACACAACAAAAAAGCTTTTCACTGTGGCTCGGTAGACGTGACAATAAACTAAACTTACTTCTCCAGACACGGGGAGAGACTGATGAAGTGGTCCTGTCGCCATTTTCTTTCTGCCATCAAGTACACAATCCATCATTCCTGTGGTTCTCAAAATGTCTCCGACTGACATGCTTTGAGTTTTAATTGTTGCAATTTCTAGTTCATTAAATTATCTCTCAATCAGCACACATTATATTTCAGTTGAAAATTGGAAGGTGTGACCGTGAAGATGTGTGAACCAAACTCTGCCAAGGCTGGTGGTGTAAATATCCCCACCCATTCCTGTCCTCTGCAGAAATTGCATCTGTAAAGTCTAATGGCAGAGTCACAAGCATGAAACAGGGGGCACGAGTTCATTATCCAGTAGGATTCAATGAGATCCTCTCCTCATCCTTCTGAACTCCAGCGAGTACAGGCCCAGAGCCTTCAGATGCTCCTCATACGTTAACCCAGTCATCCCTGAGATCATTCTCATAAACCTCCTCTGGAACCCTCTCCAACATCAGCACATCCTTCCTCAGATATGGTGCCCAAAACTGTTCACAATACTGCAAATGCAGTCTGACCAGCACCTTATAAAGCCTTAGCATTGTATCTTTGTCTTTCTATTTTAGTCCTCTCGAAACGAACGCAGGGGGGGGGGGGCGGCACGGTGGCGCAGCGGTAGAGTTGCTGCCTTACAGCGGCAGAGACCCAGGCTCCATCCCGATTACGGGTGCTGTCTGTACGGAGTTTGTACGTTCTCCCTGTGACCGCATGGGTTTTCCTCGGGTGCTCCGGTTTCCTCCCACGTTCCGACCCCGTATTATATGTTTTCTCTTTAGCTTTAATTCTGTCTTTGACTTCCCTCGCCAGCCATGGTCGCCTCATTCTCCCCTTCGTGTGTTTCTTCCTCTTTGGGATGAAAAGATCCTGCGTCTTCCAAATTACTCCCAGAAACACCTGCCATTGCTGCTCCTACTAGGGTCCCCTTCCAATCAACTTTAATTTCTTTAGTCAGAAGGTGGTGAATCTGTGGAATTCTTTGCCACAGACGGCTGTGGAGTCCAAGTCAATGGATATCTTTAAGGCAGAGATGGATAGATTCTTGATTAGTGCGGGTGTCAGGGGTTATGGGGAGAAGACAGGATAATGGGGTTAGGAGGAAGAGATAGATCAGCCATGATTGAATGGCAGAGTAGAGTTGATGGGCCGAATGGCCTAATCCTGCCCCTAGAACCTATGAACTAATGGACATTGGAGGGACATAGAACAGTACAGCATAGGAACAAGTCTGTCAGCCGACAATATCTGTGCCAAACAAGATGCCAAGGCCAAGTCTCAACTGGCTACATGTGATCCATAGCCCTTCAGAGGGGGTGGAGTGGATTTGTTGGTAAGCAATGAAATGCAATCCTTATTGAGGGGTGACATAGGATCAGAAGATGTAGAATCCTTGTGGGTAGAGTTGAGAAATTGCAAGGGTTAAAAGACCCTGATGGGAGTTATATACAGGCCTCAGATAGTAGCCAGGATGTAGTGTACAAACTACATCAGGAGATAGAAAATGCTTGGAAGAAAGGCAATGTTATTGTGGTAAGAAGGAACTGCAGATGCTGGTTTAAACTGAAGATAGACACAAAAAGCCGGAGTAACTCAGCGGGATAGGCAGTACTCTGGAGAGAAGGAATGGGTGATGTTTCAGGTCGAGACCCTTCTTCAGACTGGTTAGGGATAAGGGAAACGGGAGATATAGACGATGATGTAGAGAGATAAAGAACAATGAATGAACGATATGCAAAAAAGTTACGATGATAAAGGAAACAGGCCGTTGTTAGCTGTTTATTGGGTGAGAACGAGAAGCTGGTGCGACTTGGGTGGGGGAGGGATAGAGAGAGAGGGAATGCCGGGGCTACTTGAAGTGAGAGAAATCAATATTCATACCACTGGGCTGTAAGCTGCTCAAGCGAAATATGAGATGCTGTTCTTCCAATTTGCGTTTAGCTTCACTCTGACAATGGAGGAGACCGAGGACAGAAAGGTCTGTGTGGGAATGGGAAGGAGAATTAAAGTGTTTGGCAACCGGGAGATCAGGTTGGTTCAGGCGGGCTGAGCGAAGGTGTTCCGTGAAACGATCGCCCAGTCTGCGTTTGGTCTCGCCCGCCGATGTATAAGAGTCCACATCTTGAACAACGGATACAGTAGATTGTGGTCATTGGGGATTTCAATATGAAGGCAGACTGTGAATATCAGATTGGTACTGGATCCCAAGAGAAGGAATAAGAAGGCCCTCGAGATGGCTTCTTAGAGCAGCTCATGGTCGAGCCCATGAGGGAAAAGGTAATTCTGGAGTTGCTGTTGTGTAATGCACTGGAGATTGGAATAGGAAGCTTCCGGTGAAGGAATCCCTAGGAGGCAGTGATCATAATATGCTAGAATTCAGTCAGCAGTTTCAGAGAGAGAAGCTGAAATCAGATGTCTCGGTGTTACTGTTGGGTAAAGGCAACCACGGAGGTGTGAGGGAGGAGCTACTCATAGTTTATTACAAGTACTAAAGTTCATAAGTGATAGGAACAGAATCAGGCCATTCAACCCATCGTCCACTCCGCCATTCAATCATGGCTGATCGATCTCTCCTAACCCCATTCTCCTGCCTTCCCCCCATAACCCCTGAGATCTGTACAAATCAAGAATCAATCAATCTCCACCTTAAAACTATCCATTGACTTGGCCTCCACAGCTGTCTGTGGCAATGAATTCCACAGATTCACCACCATATGACTAAAGAAATTCCTTCTCATCTCCTTTCTAAAGGAACGTCCTTTAGTTCTGAGACGATGACCTCTGGTCCTAGACTCTCCCACTAATGGAAACATCCTCTCCACATCCACTCTATCCGGGCCTTTCACTATTCAGTAAGTTTCAATGAGGTCCTCCCTCATTCTTCTAAACTCCAGCGAGTACAGTCCCAGTGCCGTCAAACGCGTTGGGTTGTCAATCCAATGTCACAGTTGCACTTTAGATACTTCGAAGGAAGCTAGGGCTTTATTTATTGGAGTTGGTTGTCTTATAGTCCTTCGTGCCAAGTCTCATTGTGGTGAATGTGATGACAGGTCTATAGTCCTCTGAGTTCAGCCTTTGGACCTTTGAATTGCTTTCATATCTGAATGGAAAATTACCTTGCTCGGTGTTATGGATCCAAACGACCTGGTGAAAGGGAGAAGCTATTAAGAACGTTTGATGCTTTCTCAGCATTAAACAGGACTCTTGCACTTTGAGTAACCCCGCCTAGTTCATTTGCTGGATGTCATGGAGCGTTTTATGGAGCTACTGAGCTCAACAGACTGGTCTTCAAAGTGATGGAATCAATGGGATTGGGTTCAAGTTGGTGGTCTTCTTCTCTTCAACCTCTGACCCTGTGCCCTCACTAAATCAATGCCAGCTGCCAGCTTTGCCCATTAATATATGTGCTTCTTCTTCTTCTTTTGTGTGGCGTGCACAGCCTAAAGTTGTTGGACAACTTGTTCTATTTGATCTTCCGTTTGTGCACGTCGAGTTGATTGCATTAGTCGAAACAGGGCGGACCACTTGACGGTTGTAATCTTCCACCCCAATATACGTGCTAAATGTTCAGCAAAAAATGTAAGGTGTTAGCGCAATGGCAATGGAGAACTCCACTCCACTCCTGTACTGTCCTCTTCCCCAAACACCTTACGTTGTTTCTTGAACGTTTAGTACATATATTAATGGGCAAAGCTGGCAGCTGGCATTGTCACATGGCATCTCTGCCGCAGGTGGGGCAAGGTGTATCAGGATTCCACGAATTCCTATTAAATTTTCCCCCTTCACTTTTAACTTATGCTCTCTGGTCCTCGATTCCCCTCCTCTGTGCAAAACACTGTGCATCTACCCGATCTATTCCTCTCGTGATTTTGTACACCTCTATAAGATCACCCCTCATCCTCCTGCTCTCAGCCTGCTCAACATCTCCCTGAGCTCAGCTCAGGCCCTCGAGCCGTGGCAACACCCTGGTAAATCTTCTCGGAGTCCTTTCAAGCTTGGCCACATGTTGTGGGCTCCTTCTCGTTTTGCACTGAGCATTCGTGTGCCATAGTCATCGAGGCCGGGAGAGCTGAGTTGCCTCTGAGATGCTCCTTCAACATTTTGAGCAACGAACAGGTCAAGGGATCCACCTAGGTACAACTACAAAGCACAGGATCATCCAGGCTACTTGTCTGGCATGAATTCCTGCACCTTCAACGTTCACTCCCTCCACCATTTGTGACTGCATGTGTACTAACTAGAAGGTCCAAGGTGGTGTCTCAACAAGGTTTCATCCATAGCACCTTGCACTACCTGCTACCTGGTAGAATTTCAAAGCAAAGACCGCCAACTCCATTTCCTGCTGACTTCCCCCTGACTTAATATAGTGTCACTCCCTCATATCGAGGATAGACACAAAATGCTGGAGTGACTCAACTGGTCAGGGATAGGTGACATTTCGGGTCCAGATCCTTCTTCAAGGGTCTGAAGAAGGGCCGCGACCCAAAACGTTACCTATTCCTTTCTCTCCAGAGATGTTGGATGACCCGCTGAGTTACTCCAGCATTTCGGTGTAAACCATCCTCGGTGTAAACCAGCATCGGCCGATGGGCCGAATTCCTCAACTAATGCCTAACAATTCCTCAACTAATACTATGGGAAGATCTAACCATTGGGTGCACTGGTTCAAGAGCCCAATAGAGGTTTGAAGGTGTTAGGAATGGAAACTATATTCCAATAATGTCTGCCACGTAAAAATTCATTTCAAAAATGAAAATATCACTTCAGTACAGTCAAATATGTTCCTCCTGTAAAGACGGGTCCATATTTGATGCAGGCAAGGAAATGTTTAGCTCATGCCACTGTTAACATGGCAATGAGTTTGAAAGGTCTCGACCCGAAAGGTCTACCTTCCCAAAGAGGGGAGTTGGCAACTTGGAATACACTACCTGAGAGGGAATCTCAGTGAGCTCTTGAAAGACCAAGGCAGAGAAGGCTATCAGCTGAATGCTGGATAATTAGAACATACTGTAGAACATCGATCAGTAGTACACAGGAGCAGGTTGGCTGGAAGCACAGCTAGCTCTGGAACAGCGAGCCAGGTAGCCTTTGTTGGGTCCAGTGCCAGGTCTGGAAGGTAGGTTGAACTGACGCAATCACTGAAATTTGGGGTGGTTGACCAACTGAAGGTGTTTCCCTCACCGGGCAACCAGAGAACTCCAAGATTAGCTCGCAACACTCTCCCAAGTTGAGCAGAACCTTCCTGATTGCCTTTACAAAACCCATGAGAAGTCATCAGGTTTCATGTTGACTTTGCAAGCTTCACCTTATTTTATTGGCATGTTGGTTGTCCTATAGACCTGTGCTAAGTCTCATTGCTGGCATGACAGGTAATGACAGGTCTATAGTCCTTATGTACTCAACCTTTAGACTTGCTAATTGCTTTCATATCTGAGTGGAAAATTACCTTGCTCAGTGTTAAGGATCCAAACGACCTACTGAAAGGGAGAAGCTATTAAGAACGTTTGATGCTTTCTCAGCATTAAACAGGACTCTTGCACTTTGAGTAACCCCGCCTTGTTAGTTTGCTGGATGCTATGGAGCCTTTTGACTGAGCTCAACAGACTGGTCTTCAAAGTGAAGGAAACAATGGGATTGGGTTCAAGATGGTGGGCTTCTTCTCTTCAACCCCTGACCCTGTGCACTCACTAAATCAATGCTATCTGACGAAACTAATTGAAACTCACCGAATAGTGAAACTTACCGAAAATAGTGAAAGGCTTGGATAGAGTGGACGTGGAGAGGATGCTTCCACCCGTTGGGGAGTCTAGGACCAGAAGTCATAGATTCAGAATTAAAGGAAGGAGACGAGGAGGAATTTCTTTAGTCAGAAGGGTGGAGGAATCTGTGAAATTCATTGCCACAGACGGCTGTGGAGGCCAAGTCAGTGGATATATTTAAGGCAGAGATGGATAGATTCTTGATTAGTATGGGTGTCAGGGGTTATGGGGAGAAGGCAGGAGAATGGGGATGAGGGGAGAGATAGATCAGCCTTGATTGAATGGCGGAGTAGACTTGATGGGTCGCATGGCCTCATTCTGTTCCTATCACTTATGACCTTATCTGCCAGCTCTGCCCATGACCAAGGGTTCTTATTGTTTCTCGTGGGAAGTCCGCAAACTAAACAACCTTTACAGCTTCTGTGGGAGAATCGAGGACCAGAGGACATGGGTTCAAGGTGAAGGGGAAAAGATTTAATAGGAATCCGAGGGGTAACCTTTCCACACAAAGGGTGGTGGGTGTATGGAACAAGCTGCCGGAGGAGGTAGTTGAGGCTGGGACTATCCCATCATTTAAGAAACAGTTGGACAAGTACATGGATAGGACAGGTTTGGAGGGTTATGGACCAAGCGCAGGCAGGTGGGACTAGTGTAGCTGGGACATTGTTGGCCGGTGTGGGCGAGTTGGGCCGAAGGGCCTGTTTCCACACTGTATTAATCTATGACACCTGTACTAGAGGGTGACTAGATATAGAGTAACTCTCCTCATAAACCAAAGCGGTCATCTCTGGGTGGAACCACAGGAGATGGTCAAAGTCCTCGATGAATATTTCTCCTCTGTTTTTACGGTCGATAAAGACATGAAGAGTGTAGAACTTGGGGCAGTTCATGGAAATGTCTTGACATAGACATAGACATAGAAAGTAGGTGCGGGACGAGGCCATTCGGCCCTTCGAGCCAGCACCGCCATTCAATGTGATCATGGCTGATCGTCCCCAATCAATAACCCGTGCCTGCCTTCTCCCCATATCCCTTTTTTTTTTGTTTTTTTTTTTGCTTTATTTATATAGCACATTTTAAGTCAACTTGCATTGACACCAAAGTGCTTTACATTAATTAAATAATAAATTTACATACAAACCATAGAAAAAGGTTAAAAATAAATAAAGAAAGAAAATGGACACAACACATTATAGAGTTCAACACAAACGTCCCCCCACAACAGAATCAAAAATGTCCACTGTGGGGAAAGGCAGCAGAAAGTTAAGTCCTCTTCCTCTGAAACACCCGAGGTCGGGGCCCATTTTTGGCCTTGCAGCCAGTCCGATGTTTTCAGGGCCCTCTTGCCGTGAAGATGGAACACTGGCGTCGGGTGAAACAATTCCTCAGCGGCTTGGAAAGTCTGGAGCGGCTGCCTCCTCCCCGGAGACCGGAGACCGGGGCACTCGTAGACCTCAGGCCGCGCCGGTTGGAGCTCCGACCCCGGCGAACTCGATCCCTGGCTCCGCGGCGCTCCAAATCCAGCGCCGCCCGCGGCCGGACGCCCGCAGCCACAACTCCGCGATGTTTGGATCGACGGCCACAGCGCTCCGGGGCTTACCGCACGGCGACCCGGTAATGCATCGCCCGCTCCGTGGTTCTGCTCCGTGATGGTGTCCTTGCGCTGCGCCGCCGCCGAAGCTGTAGTCCCGGCCGGTCCCAACAGGAAACGCCGCTCCATTCTCGATGGTAGGCCGCGAGGACGGAGCGAAGAAGCAGCTCGGAGGGATGCTGCCTCTCCGACCAGGTAGGGGACTAAGAATTAAAGTTTCGCCCTTCCCCCCCCCCCCACCCACCACATAAAAGACCTCCACTAACATTTTGGACAGGACTTAAAATAAAAAAAAGGTGAAGAGACGGACTGCGGGCAGGCTGCCATACACAGACGGCGCCCACTCCCGCACATCCGCCACCCTTGATTCCACTCGCCCCTAGAGCTCTATCTAACTTGAGGATGGTCCATATTACAGTTGAGGAGGTGCTAAACGTCCTAAGGCATATGAATGTAGATAACTCTTCTGGGCCTGATCAGATATATCTGAAGACACTGCAGGAAGCTGGAGAGAAAAAAATTCAAGTGCCCTGGTTGAGATACATGAATCATCATCAAACATGGGTGAGGTGCCGGAAGGGTGGCTAATGTTCAGTCTGAAGAAGGATCTCAACCTGAAACGTGGGTGGGAGATTGCAACCTTCAAGTGATCCGCCCTGTTTTGACGAATGCAATCGACCTGGCGTGCACAATCAAGTAAGATCAAACAGAGCAAGTTGTGCTACAACTTTAGGCTGTGCACGCCACACGCAAGAAGCAGAAGAAGAACCTGAAACGTCACCGCTCCATGTTCCCCAGAGATGCTGCCTGACCTGCTGAGTTACTCCAGCACTTGGTGTCCTTTTACGTATTAACCAGCAACTGCAGTTCCTCGTTTCTGCAAGGATGTTGTTAAGCTGGAAAGAGTGCAGAGAACATTTACAAGGATGTTGCCAGGACTTGAGGGCCTCAGCTATAGGGTGAGGTTGGGAAAGCTGGGACTTTATCGCTTGGCTGAGGGGGGCCAACTTATAGAGGTGTATAAGATCACGAGGGGAATAGATTGGGTACATGCAGAGTCTTTTACTCAGAGTAGGGGAACCGGCAGTGGAACCAGAGGACATGGGTTTCAGAAGAGGGTGGTGAATATATGGAACGAGCTGCCAGAGAGGGTATGTGAGGCATGTACTATAACGACACTTAAAAGGCATTTGGACAGGTACATAGATAGGCAAGGCTTAGTGGGATATGGGTCAAATGTGGGCAGGTGTGTCTAGTGTAGATGGGGCATCTTGGTCGGCATGTGCAGGTTGGGCAGAAGGGCTGGTTTCCTGTATCTGTATGACTCTAGACCAAAGATGCCACAAGGGCACGGGTGAGAGGGCCAAGGTTTAGGAGATGTCTGAGGCAAGGTTTTACACAGAGGGTGGCGGGTGCCTGAAACTCGCTGCCGTGGGGTGGTGGTAGTGGCAGATACGATAGTGGCATTTAAGAGACTTGTACATAGGCACATGGATATGCAGGGAGTGGAGGGATATGGATCACGTGCAGGCAGATAAAGGTTTGTCTTGGCATCATGTTCTGCATGGACATTGTGGGCCGAATGGCCTGTTCCTGTGCTGTACTATGTCCACGTTCTATGTCTGAAGGCACCTCTTGGCAGCATTACTGAACAATGTGACACAGCCACTCAAAGAGCTGTTAGTGTCGTGAGAGGAACTTAGTGAAAGGACAGGGAAGAGGGAACTATATTTTGTATCCAACCTGTTTTTTTTGCTTTCATTTCCTTTGTTTTAAAAATATCTTCACTGAAGCATCGACAAAACTTAGAATATCCTTAGTTCCAGCCCCAGTCCCCTCTCAGTTTACGATACAGGGCGGAAACAGGCCCTTTGGCCCACCGAGTCCGCACCGACCAGCGATCCCCGCACACTAACACTACCCTACACACACTAGGGACAATTGTTACACTTTACACCAAGCCAATTAACCTACAAACCTGTACGTCTTTGGAGTGTGGGAGGAAACTGAAGATCTCGGAGAAAACCCACGCAGGTCACGGGGAGAACGTACAAACTCCGTACAGACAGCACCCGTAGTCGGGATCGAACCCGGCGCTGTGAGGCAGCAACTCTACCGCTGCGCCACCGTGATGGGTCATTTTTTTAATAATCGAGGTTTATTTACATATTTATATAACTTTGTTCAGATTACTTACCAGATTCTCAAATTAAAGGCAGATAGGTGTAAGGAAGCTTAGATGATGAGAGAAATTGAGGCTCTGGTCAGGAAACAGAATGCATGGGACATGGAATAGGCAGCTGGGATCAAGTGTATCCCTGGAGGAGTTTCGGGAACTGAGAAGAAATAAATAAGTTCCTTGAAAGTAGCGTCACAGGTAGATAAAGATAGGCACAAAGTGCAGGAGAAACTTAGTGGATCAACTGCTGGTCACTGCGCCAGAGACCCGGGTTCCATCCTGACCATGGGTGCTGTCCGTACGGAGTTTGTACGTTCTCCCCGTGACCTGCGTGGGTTTTCTCCGGGCGCTCCAGTTCCCTCCCACACTCCAAAGACGTGTAGGCATGTAGGTTAATTGGCTTCGGTAAAGATTGTAAATTGTCCCTAGTGTGTGTAGGATAGTGTTAGTGTGCGGGGATCGCTGGTCGGCACGGACTCGGTGGGCCGAAGGGCCTGTTTCTGCGCAGTATCTCTAAACTAAAAGTGGTTGTGATCAGCACTGCCTTCGGACTCATAGCCCCGCTCCCGCCCCATGGACTTGTTCCTGAAACTTGTTCCCCTTTCTGCTTGTTTTCATTCTGATCAGTGAGCATCCAGGTCATCAGGAAACTCAGCAACCAACAGCTGACTTCCCGTGACTCAGGCCAGCGGTTTTTCCAGTAACTGAAAGCCACCTTATTTTGCTCTGTGATTCGCAGTTTGCCGGCTGGTTATTTGTGTTCAGTTTATTATTGCCACCTGTACCGAGGTACGGTGAAAAGCTTTTTTGTTGCGTGCTGTCCAGCCAGGGACAAGACGATACACACAGTAACTACACATGATCTAAGGGTGGCACGGTGGCGCAGCGGTAGAGTTGCTGCCTCACAGCGCCAGAGACCCGGGTTCCATCCTGACTACGGGCGCTGTCTGTACGGAGTTTGTACGTTCTCATCATAACCCGCGTGGGTTTTCTCCGGGTGCACCGGTTTCCTCCCACACTCCAAAGACGTACAGGTTTGTAGGTTAATTGGCTTTGGTAAAAGCTGTAAATTATCCCTAGTGTGTAGTATAGTGCCAATGTGCGGGGATCATTGGTCGGCGTGGATTTAGTGGGCCGAAGGGCCTGTGTCCGCACTGTATCTCTAATCTAAATGAAACTAAAATTACAATCAAAGCATCCACAGTGTACGGAGACTGGATAAATGGAATAACATTTAGTGTAACACAAAGATAGAGGTAGCTGGGAGGTCAGGACCACACTCTAGTTGGCACTGGGATGGTTCAGTTGCTTGATAACAGCTGAAAAGAAAGTCCCTGAATCTGGAGGCGTACATTTTCACACTTCTGTACCTCTTGCCCGATGGGAGAGGGGAGAAGAGGGAGTGACCGTGGGTGAGACTGGTCCTTGATGATGCTGCTGGCCTTGTCGAGGCAGCGTGAGGTGTAGATGGAGTCGATGGAAGGGAGGTTGGTTTGTGTGATGGTCCGGGCTGCAACTGTCCACAATTCTCTGCATTTTCTTGCAATTTATCCTGCATTATTTTGCAATTTCTACCGGGTAAATGTTCATCAGCTGGCTAAGGCGCAAAACAATTGCTGGGAGGAAAATGAAGGGGATTTCTTAAGTTGATCGTTCAGTTCACCAGAAGAGTACAGGAACTTACAATACTTTGTCTCACGCAGTTCTAGGGATCTCCCCCCCCCCCCCATGTTCCTTCTTTTCCTGGAAGCTTTTCCACGTATTTGATTCATAACGACACAAAATTGTTTCATTTGTCAAGTCTGTCCAACCTCTCCTTGGGTAAATGTCATAGAGTGATACAGTGTGGAAACAGGCCCCTCGGTCCAACTTGTCCCAGCTACACTAGCCGCAGCAGCCCGCTCCCGGTCCACATCCCTCCAAACCCGTCCCATCCATGCACCCGTCCAACTGCCTCTCAAACGCTGGGATAGTCCCAGCCACACTTTTCCACTGCAGAAGGGTCTCGACCCGAAACGTCACCCGTTCCTTCTCTCCAGAGACGCTGCCTGTCCCACTGAGTTACTCCAGCTTTTTGTGTCTCTCTCCTTTGATAAACCTCCTCTGCATCCTCTTCAACGCCTCCACATCCTTCCAGTAATGGGGAGACTAGGACTGCACGCAATACTCCGAATGTGGCTCAACTCTGCTCCTATGAGGCTTTGCAATGCAGTGTGTTGGATGAGTACTGTACTGTGGAGGGTGGTGCTATGGCTGATCTATCTTTCCCTCCTAACCCCATTCTTCTGCCTTCTCCCCACTCCCCCTGACAACTGTACAAAATCAAGAATCTATCCATCTCCACCTTAAAAATATCCATTGACTTGGCCTCCACAGCCGTCTGTGGCAATGAATTCCACAGGTTCGCCACCCTCTGACGAAAGCACCCTCTGTTGCGTGCTAACCAGTCAGCGGAAAAGCTATACATGATTACAACTGATTCACCCACAGTGTACAGATACGTGATAAAGGGAATTGTTTCGATGTAGGCCACTCTCTGAGCAGTTGGGGGTGCTGAACCAAACTCTGCTTGTCTCCTTCAGGTTCTTCAGAAAATTGGCAAAACCGTGGAAACAAAAGATGAACAATTTGAGCAGTGCGCAAACAGCTTCAACAAACAGCAGGTACCGACCGAGCCATCCTCCTTAGCAACAGTATCAGTCCCGTCCTCCTGAGCAACAGGCTGCAGTTTGCTCATCCCTTCCCACCCAAACCACCCCCTCCCCCAGGTACCTTCCCCTGCAACCGCAGAAGATGCAACACCTGTCCCTATACCTCCTCCCTCGACTCTGTCCAGAGACCCGACAGTCCTTTCAGGTTAGGCAGAGGTTCACTTGCACCTCCTCCAACCTCATCTACTGTGTCCCTTGTTCAAGATGTGGACTCTTATACATCGGCGGGCGAGACCAAACGCAGACTGGGCGATCGTTCCGCGGAACACCTTCACTCAATCCGACTAGACCTACCTGATCTCCCGGTTGCCAAACACTAACTCTCCTTCCCATTCCCACACTGACCTTTCTGTCCAGGGCCTCCTCCATTGTCAGAGTGAGGCCCAGGGCAAATTGGAGGAACAGCACCTCATATTTGGCTTGGGCAGCTCACACCCCAGCGGTATGAACATTGACTTCTCTAACGGACCCGCTACGGATATTCTGCCCCCCCCCCCCTCTTCCGCCTGGCGCCGTGACCCGTGGATGGCCAACTTGGCCAGGCCCAGGAGCAACACAACCAGGACATCTTCAGCCCTACCCTCACCCCTACGCACAGGGTGTCCAAAGATGAGGGTGGTGGGTGTGAGGTGCAGCCAGAGGGCAAGGAGCAGCCCCTTTAGATATTGGAGCAGGGGCTGCAGCCTTCAGCGCGGACGCCATTGCCCCGCTCCGTCGCCCGAGACGTGACAGTCCTCAGCTGCTTCAACCTCGCGCGCTACCTCGCTTGTCCGAGCACGCAGCAACGCCAGCACCCGCTCACCGCGCCAAGCAGCCACTTTAACGGCTGCAGCAGCAGCAGCCCTGGCGCCCAACCCGTCCGCCATCTTGGCCACGCCATTGCGCAATGCCGGCGGCAAAACAGAGAGCGGGAGTTTCAGAAAGGATCGAGGCTTGGTAGACGCGGACGTAAGATCAGAACGATTTGCAAAGAGTGAAGAAGGAACAAGAAGCAGAGATCATGGGGGGAGTTATTTCTGGGCCTCTGAATAGTGTGAATATTAGACTTAGCACAGATGAGGAAATTAGATCTATATATAGACTGAGGAATGTCCTAATAGAGGCTGAATTACTGGAATATGTGTGCACTAGATTCCAGAATTGTAGGTTGAGGAACCAACCAGAAATTTTAGACCTTGTACTGTGGAGTAAAGAAATTGTGATGGGGCATGGATCGGGCAAATAGCAAGAAACTCTTTGCCCTACAAAGGGGTCTAAAACACATTGAGGCGAAGGGGTATGAGGTTTGGAGGGGTCTGGAGGAATTATTTTCAGGGTGGTCCAGCGTCTGAGGGGGTTGTGGAGGCAGAGACTCGCACATTTAAAGGGCCTGTCCCACTGTACGAGGTAATTCAAGAGTTCTCCTGAGTTTTTCCCCTGATTCGAACTCGGAGAATGTCCGTAGCGGGTCCGTAGGAGTCCGTGGATGTCCCGTAGCGGCTCGTACGAGTAACGGTAGGTACTCGGGAAATCCGGTAAACTTGTGACGTTTTTTTCAACACTGTGAAAAATGTCCACGAGTAAACAAAATACTTGTGATGAAATAAATTGTTGTTTTTTACTCGTACGAGCCGCTACGAGACATCCACAAACTCCTACGGACCCGCTACGCACATTCTCCGAGTTCGCCAAGCCTACGCTTGGTCTCACCGATGTAGATCAGCTAACACCTAGAGCAGTGGATGCAATAGATGAGGTTGGAGGAGGTGCATCTGGACGTTTGGGAGTACAAATGGGCCTGAGCTTTGGGAGTACAGATGAATGGACTGTGCTGAGGTCAGGGTTCAAGCGTCAGTGCTGAATACAAGCATTGATGCTAATCACAGTCAAACATAGAGACAGCTGCTATCAGGCAACTGAACCATCCCACCACAACCAGAGAGCAGTGCTGAACTACTATCTACCTCATTGATGACCCTCGGACTATCCTTGATCGGACTTTGCTGGCTTTACCTTGCACTAAACGTTACTCCCTTATCCTGTATCTGTACACTGTGGACGGCTCGATTGTAATCATGTATTGTCTTTCCACTGACTGGATAGCACGCAACAAAAGCTTTTCACTGTACCTCAGTACACGTGACAATAAACTCAACAGGACTGAACTAAACTATTAAGCTGTTTAAAAAAGAACTGCAGATGCTGGAAAATCGAAGGAAGACTATTTCCTTCGCTCCATAGTTGCTGCCTCACCCGCTGAGTTTCTCCAGCATTTTTATCTACAAAAAGAATTAAACTATTTGTTGAAAAGATTTAGTTTCAGTTGAGTTTATTGTCACGTGTACCGAGGTCCAGTGAAAAGCTTTTGTTGCGTGCTAACCAGTCAGCGGGAAAGACAATTCATGATTACAATCGAGCCGTCCACAGTGTACAGATACAGGATAAAGGGAATAACAGGGTTATTCAGGGATACATGATAAAGGAATAGTGCAAGATAAAGTCCAATTAAAGATCGTCAAGGGTCTCTAGTGAGGTATATGGGAAGTCAGGACCGCTCTCTAGTTGGGATAGAGGATGGTTCAGTTGCCTGATAACAGCTGGGAAGAAACTGTCCCTGAATCTGGAGGTGTGCGTTTTCAAGCTTCTGTACCTTTTGCCCGATGGGAGAGGGGAGAAGAGGGAGTGGCCGGGGGTGAGACTAGTCCTTGATGATGCTGCTGGTTCCATTGCAGGGGCAAGCTCACCAAGACGGAAAAAATAGAAAGTGTCGTTCATGCACAACATCTAAACTCGTACAGATTCAGGGAGATAGAGAGGTTGCAATCACAAGCGGTATTAACACGGTCTAAACCTCAGAGCTTCCTGTTCACAGTGTGCAGCTACAAAAAACAGAAGCCTTGAAATAGGAGCAGAAGTAGGCCATTCGGCCCTTCGAATCCTCTCCACCATTCAATATGATGACGGCTGATCATCCACATTCAGTCTCCTGTTCCAGTTCCCTGCAGGCAGAAGAGATATTTTATTGTCACATGGACCTGGGGACAATGAAATGATTTGTCTTGCATTCAACCTGGTAAAATCACACAGCAGACCTCGCCCAGGTGTGGCCACACAAGAGTGTCCACGCTTCTGATCACTGATGGCAAGGAGCAGTTCTTGAACCTGGAGGAGAGGGGTCTCAAGATGCTGCCCCTTCTTCCACTTGTGGTACCTCTTGATCTGAATCGCTTCTGAAACTCTTCACTCGTTCGTGTTCTGGTCCGACGAAGGGTCTCGACCCGAAACGTCACCTATTCCTTCTCTCCAGAGACAATAGACAATAGACAATAGGTGCAGGAGTAGGCCATTCGGCCCTTCGAGCCAGCACCGCCATTCAATGTGATCACGGCTGATCATCCCCAATCAGTACCCCGTTCCTGCCTTCTCCCCATATCCCCTGACTCCGCTATTTTTACGAGCCCTATCTAGCTCTCTCTTGAAAGCATCCAGAGAACCTGCCTCCACCGCCCTCTGAGGCAGAGAATTCCACAGACTCACCACTCTCTGTGAGAAAAAGTGTTTCCTCGTCTCCGTTCTAAATGACTTACTTCTTATTCTTAAACTGTGGCCCCTGGTTCTGGACACCCCCAACATCGGGAACGTGTTTCCTGCCTCTAGCGTGTCCAGGCCCTTAACAATCTTATATGTTTCAATGAGATAACCTCTCATCCTTCTAAACTCCAGAGTGTACAAGCCCAGCCGCTCCATTCTCTCAGCATGTGACAGTCCCGCCATCCCGGGAATTAACCTTGTAAACCTACGCTGCACTCCCTCAATAGCAAGAATGTCCTTCCTCAAATTAGGGGACCAAAACTGACACAATACTCCAGGTGTGGTCTCACTAGGGCTCTGTACAACTACAGAAGGACCTCTTTGCTCCTATACTCGACTCCTCTTGTTATAAAGGCCAACATGCCATTCGCTTTCTTCACTGCCTGCTGTACCTGCATGCTTACTTTCATAGACGCTGCCTGACCCATCTGAGTTACTCCAGCATTTTGTGTCTGTCTCCATGTCGCACATGACTGCCATTTCTGCGATTACACTGCCCATCGTAGTACATCATTATAAGTGGCTGAGAACTCCAAGCACCCAGGTCGTTCAACTCCATGAGGCAGACAGTCTTTAATAGGCATGATGTTCGGCACGGACATTGTGGGCCGAAGGGCCCGTTCCTGTGCTGTACTATTCTATGTGTAGGAAGGAACTGCAGATACTGGTTTAATCCAAAGATAGGCACAAAAAGCTGGAGTAGCTCAGAGGGACGGGCAGGCAGCTGCATCTCTGGAGAGAAGGAATGGGTGACGGTTTCTGGTCGAGACCCTTCTTCAGACTGAAGTCAGGGTAGAGGGAGATACATAGATAAGGAAGTTTGAAGGTGTTGGCTTTGTTGTCAAGTTTGAAGGTGTTGGCTTCTCGCAACTCATAATGATCTGGTGCAGCAGCATCTATGGAGCGAAGGAAATAGGCAAAGTTTCGTCCCGAGATAGAGACAGAGCGATATAACTTGCCTTCAACTCAGGAAGAAGATCTGTTAGACAAAAATGCTGGAGAAACACAGCGGGTGCAGCAGCATCTATGGAGCGAAGGAAATAGGCAACCTTTCGTCCTGAAACGTTGCCTATTTCCTTCGCTCCATAGATGCTGCTGCACCCGCTGAGTTTCTCCAGCACTTTTGTCTACCTTAGATTTTCCAGCATCTGCAGTTCCTTCTTAAACAATGATCTAGTCTTCATTTTCCTTGATCTCTATTCCCTCTGTCGTGTTTTCACGCCTCACACTTCCTTATCTACAGTATACACTTCCTTATCTAAGTACCGCCCACTCCCCTGACACCACCCTGAAGAAGGGTTTTACCTATCGGGATGACAGATGGCACAATGGGCTAAGTGTTCGGCTGGCAACCGGAAGGTAGCCGGTTCGAATCCGGCTTGGAATGCATACTGTCGTTGTGTCCTTGGGCAAGACACTTCACCCACCTTTGCCTGTGTGTGAATGTGTGTGAATGATTGGTGGTGGTCGGAGGGGCCGTAGGTGCAGATTGGCAGCCACGCTTCCGTCAGTCTGCCCCAGGGCAGCTGTGGCTACAGAAATAGCTTACCACCACCGAGTGTGACTGAGGAGTGAATGAATAATGCGATGTAAAGCGCCTTGAGTATTAGAAAGGCGCTATATAAATCCCATCCATTATTATTATTATTGCTTCTCTCCAGAGATGCTGCCTGTCCCGCTGAGTTACTCCAGCATTTTGTGTCTATCTTCGATCTTAAAAACTAAACTCAACTTTGTTGTTGTCCCACACTATTCACTTGCCTGTTTCTCACCCACGATTTCTATGCCTTCCGCTAGTTGCACGTTTGCTTCCTGTCGAGTCCTCCTCACCGCCCCCGCACCGCGCAGCGAAGAAAACTACTGCCTCGGTTTCCACAACATCACAGTGTTCCTGCTTCTCGCCCTGAGCAGCAGCGCCTTTCAGCACGTTTGTGGCCGAGGAGGGACAGCTGCCGCTGATCTGGTCTCTCTGCCCCCCCAAACTGGCAGGGTGGTGACTGTCAGTGAGAGGGTTGGCATGCAAGGAATAGAGTCACAGAGACACAGTCACAGAGTCACAGAGACACAGAGACACAGAGACACAGTCACAGAGACACAGAGACACAGAGACACAGTCACAGAGACACAGTCGCAGATTCACAGTCACAGAGACACACAGAGACACAGAGACACAGAGACACACAGAGACACAGAGACACACAGAGTCACAGAGACACACAGAGTCACAGAGTCACAGAGACACAGAGTCACAGAGTCACAGAGACACACAGAGTCACAGTCACACAGAGACACACAGAGTCACAGAGACACACAGAGACACAGTCACACAGAGACACGCAGAGTCACAGAGACACACAGAGACACAGTCACACAGAGACACACAGAGTCACAGAGACACACAGAGTCACAGATACACACAGAGTCACAGAGACACACAGAGTCACAGAGACACACAGAGTCACAGTCACACAGAGTCACAGAGACACATAGAGTCACACACACAGAGACACACAGAGACACAGAGAGACACAGAGACACAGAGACACACAGAGACACATAGAGTCACAGAGTCACAGAGACACAGAGTCACAGAGACACACAGAGTCACAGTCACACAGACACACAGAGTCACAGAGACACACAGAGTCACAGTCACACAGAGACACACAGAGACACAGAGACACAGAGACACACAGAGACACATAGTCACAGAGTCACAGAGACACAGAGACACAGAGACACAGGCACACAGAGACACAGAGACACAGACAGAGACACAGAATCACAGTCACAGTCACAGAGACACAGAGACACAGTCACAGAGCCACAGAGGCACAGAGTCATGTGTCATAGTCACAGTCATAGTGTCATCGAGTCACACAGCATGGAAACAGGCCATTCGGCCCAACTTGCCCATGTTGATCAACATCTCATCTACTCTGAATTATCTACGACAAATTAGTCTGAAGAAGGGTCTCAACCCAAAACGTCACCCATTCCTTCTCTCCAGAGATGCTGCCTGTCCCGCTGAGTTACTCCAGCATTTTGTGTCTCCCATCCACTCTAGTGTCATTTGGTCTATATCCTTCCAAACCTGTCCTATCCATGTACCTGTCCAACTGTTTTTTAAACGTTGCGATAGTCCCAGCCTCAACTACCTCCTCTGGTACCACGTTCCATACACCCACCACCCTTTGTGTGGAAAGAGTTACGCCTCAGATTCCTATTAAATCTGTTCCCCTTCACCTTAAACCAATGTCCTCTGGTCCTCGATTCCCCTACTCTGGGCAAGAGACTCTGTGCATCTACCCGATCTATTCCTCTCATGACCTCTATCCTCCTGCGCTGCAAGGAATAGAGTCCGAGCTGTTGTGATCAGTGTTCAGCCAGCCCAGCAATATACAGCGGTGTTGTGGTCATTCCCAGTGAACTGGTGAGAGTCTGGTGGGAGCGATTCCTTGCACGTTGTGTGAAGTGTGTCATGGAGCAGGGATGGGTCTGTGTGCCAGGGCAGGGTGCACTGTGGTGTGAATCTGAATGTTTGCTTCCTCCCCACAGGCTGACGGCAACAAGCTCCACAAAGACCTGAGAGCATATCTGAACGCCGTTAAAGGTAAAAGCGATTCACCACAATGCTGCCGAGCTTAGAGGGTTTCAGCTACCGGGAGAGTTTAGTTTAGAGATACAGCGCGGAAACAGGCCCTTTGGCCCACCGAGTCCGCACCGACCAGCGATCCCCGCACACTAACACTCTCCCACACACACACTAGGGACAATTTATGCTTACACCAGGCCAATTAACCTACAAACCTGCACGTCTTTGGAGTGTGGGAGGAAACCGAAGACCTCGGCGAAAACTCCACGCAGGGCACGGGGAGAACGTACAAATTCCGTACAGACAGCGCCCGTAGTCGGGATCGAACCCGGGTCCCTGGCACTGAAAGCGCTGTAAGGCAGCAACTCTACCCACTGCGCTACCGTGCCTGCCCAGAGGCTGGACAGACGTCCATTGTTCTCTCTGGAACAGTTTCAGTTTCAGTTTATTGTCACGTGTACCGAGGTACAGTGAAAAGCTTTTGTTGCGTGCTAACCAGTCAGCGGAAAGACAATACACGATTAGAATCGAGCCGTCCACAGTGGACAGATACATGATCAGGGAATAACGTTTAGTGCAAGGTTAAGCCAGCAAAGTCCGATCAAGGATAGTCCAAGGGTCACCAATGAGGTAGATAGTAGTTCAGCACTGCTCTCTGGTTGTGGTAGGATGGTTCAGTTGCCTGATAACAGCTGGGAAGAAACTGTCTCTGAATCTGGATGGCGAAGGTTGAGCGGAGACTTGATGGAAGTTTATAAAATTATGTGAAAGCTCTGTCCCACGGTACGAGTTCATTCAAGATCTCACCCGAGATTTAAAAAAAAAATCAAACTCGTGGTAAGCACGTAGAATAAACGTAGTGAGTACGTCGGAGCTCGGGGACGTCTCTTAGCGGCTCGTAATGCTAATGGCAGGTACTCAGAAAGACTCACTAACGTCAGGTAAACTCGGGAAGACTCGTGAAGATTTTTCAACATGTTAAAAAATGTTCACGAGAGCCCCAGGTACCTACGAGCGGCTATTACCGTAAATCTCCGAGTTCGAATCAGGGCAATCTCGGGGAGAACTCTTGAATGAACTCATACAGTGGGACAGGGCTTTTAGGCATTGATATAGTAGATACGACCAGCACGGTGGTGCAGCGGGTAGAGTTGCCGCCTCACAGCACCAGAGACCCGGGTTGAATCCTGACTATGGGTGCTGTCTATACAGAGTTTGTACGTTCTCCGGATTACATTTTCTCTGGGTTACACATGACATTTCCTCCAGTTTCCTCCCACATTCCAAAGATGTGCAGGTTTTCTAGGTTACACAAAAAAGCTGGAGAAACTCAGCGGGTGCAGCAGCATCTTTGGAGCGAAGGAAATAGGCAACGTTTCGGGCCAAAACCCTTCTTCAGACCCTTCTTCTGAAGAAGGGTTTCGGCCCGAAACGGTGCCTATTTCCTTCGCTCCAAAGATGCTGCTGCACCCGCTGAGTTTCTCCAGCTTTTTTGTGTACCTTTGATTTTCCAGCATCTGCAGTTCCTTCTTAAACAGGTTTTCTAGGTTCATTGGCTTTGGTAAATTGTCCCCAGTTTGTAGGATAGAACTACTGTGTGGGTGATTGATGGTCGGTGTGGACTCGGTGGGCCAAAGGGCCTGTTTCCACACTGTATCTCTAACAAAACTAAAACCTTCAGAACCTTTCTCCCAGAGTGGAAATATCTAACACTAGGGGGCGCAGCTTTAAGGTGAGAGGGGGAAAATCTGATCGAGATGTTTAAAACACAGAGGGTGGTGGGTGCCTGGAACGCGCTGCCAGGGGTGGTGGTGGTGGAGGCACATACGATAGTGGTGTTTAAGAAGCTTTTAGACAGGCACATGGATGTGCAGGGAATAGAGGGATGTGGATCACGTGCAGGCAGATGAGATCAGTTCAGCTAGGCATCATGTCCAGCACAGATACCGTGGGCCGAAGGGCCTGTTCTTGCGCTGTACTGTTCTATGTTCTATATCCTATTGCTAGCCCAGGGCCTCTGATCAATGGTTCAATGGTATACATTGTCACATGTAGCGCAGCGGTAGAGTTGCTGCCTCACTGCGCCAGAGACCCGGGTTCGATCCTGACTATGGCTGCTGTCTGTACAGAGTTTGTACGTTCTCCCCCTGACCCGCGTGGGTTTTCTCCGGGTGCTCCGGTTTCCTCCCACACTCCAAGTTTGGAGGTTAATTGGCTCGGGTAAAATTGTAAATTGTCCCTAGTGTGTGTGGGATAGTGTTAATGTACGGGGTGACGGCTGGTCGACGCGGACTCGGTGGGAGAGAGAGACAGAGAGAGAGAAAGACAGAGAGCGATAGAGGGAGAGAGAGAGAGAGACCGAGAGAGTGAGACAGAGAGAGAGAGAGAGAGACAGGAGACAGAGACAGACCGGGAGAGACAAAGAGAGACACAAAGACAGAGCGACAGAGAAACAGACAGAGACAGAGAGAGAGACAGAGAGACAGAAAGATAGAGAGAGACAGAGACAGACAGAGACAGGGAGAGACAGAGACAGAGAGAGAGATAGAGAGAGGGGGACTCGGTAGGAGCTACACTTTACACTTGCCAATGTATCTGGGTGGCCTTCTACTGCCTTATTGAAATGGTCCGTCTCTATGTGTTAGTCCTGCGTGGGTGTCCAGTGCTGGCTTATCCCTCCCCTGGTCTGGCCAGGCCATTCACCCTTTGCCTCTCTGCTTTCCCCAGTGATGCACGAGACCTCGAAGAGACTCTCGCTGACTCTGCAGGAGGTGTATGAGTGTGAGTGGGACGGGCAGCAGGATCTGCACCCCATCATAGAGGTGAGTGCCATGTGCTGGTACGCCACGTGTACCCACCCGTAGATGTCCAGCGCTGCTGCCAGGGTCCCCGTGGCAGGCGCTGGGTGCAAGGACAGGGATGTTCGGGACACGAGTTGGTGGCTGGGGACAATGCTCACGCCGGCTGCAAATCATCATCGCTACTTTTTTGCATATCTTTAATTCATTGTTCTTTATCTCTCCACATCACCGTCTATATCTTAACTCGTTTCCCTTATCCCTAACCACTGAAGAAGGGTCTCAACCCGAAAGTCACCCATGCCTTCTCTCCAGAGATGCTGCCTGTCCCGCTGAGTTACTCCAGCACTTTGTGTCTATCGCCATTCAGTCAGTTCAGTTCAGTTTGGTTTATTGTCACGTGTACCGAGGTACA
Source organism: Amblyraja radiata (assembly GCF_010909765.2). Lineage (NCBI taxonomy): Eukaryota > Metazoa > Chordata > Chondrichthyes > Rajiformes > Rajidae > Amblyraja > Amblyraja radiata. Next base: position 4,218,398 of record NC_046001.1, read on the forward strand.
GTGAAAAGCTTCTGTTGCGTGCTAACCAGTCAGCGGGAAGACAACACATGATTACAATCGGGCCGTCCACAGTGTGTAGATATACGATCAGGGAACGACGTTTATCGATAATAGTTCAAACAAGAAAGATCATAAGGTAATATGATAGGAGCAGAATTGGGCCATCAAGTCCTCTCCGCCATTCAATTGTGGCTGATCTATTGGGGCTGTCCCACTGTACGAGCTAATTCAAGAGTTCTCCCGAGTTTGCCCTGATTCGAACTTGGAGATTTACGGTAATGGCCGCTCGTGGGTACTCGGGGCTCTTGTGGACATTTTTCAACATGTTGAAAATTCTTCACGACTCTTCACAAGCTTACCGAGTACCTGCCGTTGTCGCTACGAACCGCTAAGAGACGTCCCGAGCTCCGACGTACCCGCTACGTACGTTCTACGTGCTTACCACGAGTTAGATTTTTTTTTTAAACTCGGGAGAGCTCTTGAATTAGCTCGTACAGTGGGACAGCCCCTTCACTCTCCCTCCTAACCCCATTCTCCTGCCTTCTCCCCATAACCCCTGACACCAGTACTAATCAAGAATCTATCTATCTCTGCCTAAAAATATCCTGAAGATAAAGTCTAGGATCAGAGGTCATAGCCCAGAATGAAAGGACCTTCCTTTACAAAGGAGATGATGAGGAATGTCTTTAGCGAGAGGGTGGTGAATCTGTGGAGGCCGTCACTGGGTATTTCCAAGGCAGAGATAGATAGATTCTTGATTAGTACGGGTGTCAGGGGTTATGGGGAGAAGGCAGGAGAATGGGGTTAGGAGGGAGAGATAGATCAGCCATGGCAGAGCAAACTCGATGGGCCGAATGGCCTAATTCTGTTACAATCATTTCTGAACATCCCGACCCAGCGCGACACTGTTCATGAAGGAACTGCAGATGCTGGAAAATCGAAGGTAGACAAAAGTGCTGGAGAAACTCAGCGGGTGCAGCAGCATCTATGGAGCGAAGGAAATAGGCAACGTTTCGTCCCGAAACCCTTCTACAGACGTTTTCATAGAAACATAGAAACATAGAAAATAGGTGCAGGAGTAGCCCATTCGGCCCTTCGAGCCTGCACCGCCATTCAATATGATCATGGCTGATCATCCAACTCAGTATCCCGTACCTGCCTTCTCTCCATACCCTCTGATCCCCTTAGCCACAAGGGCCACATCTAACTCCCTCTTAAATATAGCCAATGAACTGGCCTCGACTACCCTCTGTGGCAGGGAGTTCCAGAGATTCACCACTCTCTGTGTGAAAAAAGTTCTTCTCATCTCGGTTTTAAAGGATTTCCCCCTTATCCTTAAGCTGTGACCCCTTGTCCTGGACTTCCCCAACATCGGGAGCAATCTTCCTGCATCTAGCCTGTCCAACCCCTTAAGAATTTTGTAAGTTTCTATAAGATCCCCTCTCAATCTCCTAAATTCTAGAGAGTATAAACCAAGTCTATCCAGTCTTTCTTCATAAGACAGTCCTGACATCCCAGGAATCAGTCTGGTGAACCTTCTCTGCACTCCCTCTATGGCAATAATGTCCTTCCTCAGATTTGGAGACCAAAACTGTACGCAATACTCCAGGTGTGGTCTCACCAAGACCCTGTACAACTGCAGTAGAACCTCCCTGCTCCTATACTCAAATCCTTTTGCTATGAAAGCTAACATACCATTCGCTTTCTTCACTGCCTGCTGCACCTGCATGCCCACTTTCAATGACTGGTGTACCATGACACCCAGGTCTCGCTGCATCTCCCCTTTTCCTAGTCGGCCACCATTTAGATAATATTCGTTTTCGGGCCGAAATTGTGAAGGAAATAGGCAACGTTTGTCTACCTTCGATTTTCCAGCATCTGCAGTTCCTTCTTAAACGCGACACTGTTCATGGTGATTGAAGTAATAAAAAGTCTTCTGCATTTCAGAACAATGACCTGCTGTGGGCAGACTACGAGGAGAAGCTGTCTGACCAAGCCATGCGCACACTGGAGACCTACCTGAGCCAGTTCCCAGCGTTTAAGGTGCGTGCCAGCCTGCTCTTACACCACTCACCCCAGGAATAGATAGAGGCCTCCTCAAACAAGTCCAGTTACAGCAACACACACAGGGGACAAACCACACCAAGCCAGGCAACACTTTATCCAGTATTAGTTTCCGTGTTTAAGATACAGCATGGAAACAAGCCATTCGGCCCACTGAGTCAGCGCTGACCATCAATCACCCGTTCACACTAGTTATATACTACCCCAGTTTTACATCCTACACACTGGGGGCAAAATTATAGTCTCTCTACTCTGCTTCTCTCTCTATCTCTGCCTCTCCTGTCTCTCTCTCTCTGTGCCTGTCTCTCTCTCTGTATCTCTTTGTCTCTCTCTGTCTGCCTGTCTGTCTCTCTCTTTCTCTCTGTCTCTCTCTTTCTCTCTCTCTGTCTCTCCCTCTGTATCTGTCTCTCTCTCCTCTTTGAAGCTTCTGAAACCTCTCAGATTTGACAATGTCCCCTCATGTGCTCAGCCACATCTTGTTTGACCAGCGGATGATTTGCGAATTAACAAACTCCTCAGTCAGGGCTGACGTGGCCCATGGTGTTTCGCGTTTCCATTGGACTGATGCCATCAGGCTATTAAACACTACAACCACCAAATAAGCTCGTTAACAACATAGATTTGGGGGGACTGGTTTTGTCTTTTTTCACTATTATTGTTTGCTTGTTTTTATGTGTGTGTGTGTGTATATGTGCGTGTGTATGTGTATATGTGCGTTTGTGTGTATATGTGCGTGTGTGTGCGTGTGCATATGTGCGTGTGTGTGTATGTGTATATGTGCGTGTGTGTGTATATGTGCGTGTGTGTGCGTGTGCATATGTGCGTGTGTGTGTGTATGTGTATATGTGCGTGTGTGTGTATATGTGCGTGTGTGTGTATGTGTGCATATGTGCGTGTGTGTGTATATGCGCGTGTATGGAGAGAAGGAATAGGTGATGAAGACTCTTCTTCAGACAGACCATAGTCTGAAGAAGCGTTTCGGCCCAAAACATTACCTTCTCTCCAAAGATGCTGTCCGACCCGCTGAGTTACTCCAGCTTTATGTGTCCATCTTCAGTTTAAACCTGCAGTTGCAGTTCCTTCTTATATATATATATACTGTATATATATATATAATATATTAGTGTGGTGAACATGGAAGATCAGCCATGATCACAGTGAATGGTGGTGCTGGCTCGATGGGCCGAATGGCCTCCTCCCGTACCTATTGTCTATTGTCTATATATATATATATATATAGGAAATAACAATTCCTTATAACAATATAAGCAAAAGAACAATATAAACAATAAGAAAAAATGTGTGTGTGTGTATATATATATGTGTGTATATGTATGTATGTATATATATACAATTTGTTATATATGTTACAGAGTACTATGTTAACATATTCTATATTGTGTTGTGCTGCGGTGAGTAAGAATGGCATTGTTCTGTCTGGGACATATGATGATACTGACCGTACCTGTTGCTCTGCCCCCTAGAAGCGCATTGCTAAACGTGGCCGCAAGCTGGTGGACTACGACATCTTCCGCCACCACCTGGAGTCACTGCAGAGCGCCAAGAAAAAAGACGAAGCAAAGATCACCAAGGTACGGGCTAGTGGGCATCGTTGGGCATCTGCCTGAATACATGTGTAGGAAGCAACTGCAGGTGCTGCTTTAAACCGAAGATAGACACAAAATGCTGGAGTGGCTCAGCGGGACAGGCAGCATCTCTGGAGAAAAGGCATGGGTGATTTTTGGGTCGAGATCTTCGGTTTCCTCCCACAATCCAAAGACGTGCAGGTTTGCAGGTTAAGTGACTGCGGTAAAAAAAATTGTAAATTGTCCCTAGTGTACGTAGGATAGTGCTAGTGTACGGGGTGATGGCTGGCTGGCGTGGACTCAGCGGGCCGAAGGGCCTGTTTCTGGGCTGTATCTCTGAAGTGTAAAGGTCAGGATCGATCCTGGGTCTCTGATGCTGCGAGGCAGCGGTTCTACCCGCCGTGCCACCGAGTGGAACCCTGGTAAGTTGGTTGCTGAGCGCTGTGGGAAACGGTGATGTCGCGTGGCGGTGCGGTGGGATGGCGGTGCAGTCCCTTTTTTTGGTGCCCAGCGGTCACGAGAATCCCCCAGGGCGCCCGTGGACAGCGCGTGTTCCCTCTCTAGTGCCACCCGGGCACGGGCGTAACCCCGGAAAAGGGTGCGGGCAGCCCTCCACCGCCTGGCACCATGACTCGCCAGAAGCAACCCGACCAGGACATCTTCAGCCCTCTACCCTCTCCCCTACACACAGGGTGTCCAAAGATGAGGGTGATAGGTGTGAAGTGCAGCTAGAAGGCAAGGAGAAGCCCCTTTAGATATTGGAGCAGGGGCTGCAACCTCACAGACTCTTCCAGCCCGCAGTAGTGGCAGGCGGCTGGCGAGTCTGTGAACCGCGAGAGAAACGGGTTGCACAGGACTCCTCGGTGCAATCTCTTGGGCAGAGGTCAGTGTGGGCAGGGGCCGCGGGGTCAGTGAGAGTCAGAGACTGCGCCAGGGACGACACTCTTGTCTTCCTCTCATTCAGGCTGAAGAGGAGTTTGTTAACGCCCAGAACGAGTTTGAAGAATTAAATGCTCAGCTTCGTGAGGAACTGCCTGAACTGTGGAGCAGGTAAGGTCTGATACCCTGGGGGCCTGGAATAAGCAGCCGGGGGTGGTGGTGGAGGCAGATACAATAGTGGTGTTTAAGAGACTTTTAGGCAGGCACAGACCATCACACAAACCAACCTCCCTTCCATTGACTCTATCCACACCTCACGCTGCCTCGGCAAGGCCAGCAGCATCATCAAGGACCAGTCTCACCCCCGGCCACTCCCTCTTCTCCCCTCTCCCATCGGACAAGAGGTACAGAAGTGTGAAAACGAACGCACACACCTCCAGATTCAGGGACAGTTTCTTCCCAGCTGTTATCAGGCAACTGAACCATCCTACCACAACCAGAGAGCAGTGCTGAACTACTATCTACCTCATTGGAGACCCTGGGACTATCCTTGATCGGACTTTGCTGGCTTTACCTTGCACTAAACGTTATTCCTTTATCATGTATCTGTGCACTGTGGACGGATCGATTGTAATCATATATTGTCTTTCTACTGACTGGTTAGCACGCAACAAAAGCTTTTCATTGTACCTCGGTACACGTGACAATAAACCAAACTAAAGACTAAAGGAGAGTGGTGTGGGAGCAGGCAGGGGGAGGTAAGGGACATCTCGGGGAAAATCGGGGAAAATTGGCGCGGAACACAAATCACCCGAACACCAAGCATCAGCCGAGCCGGGCAAGTAACGCGGGCTTCCAAGTTACCCCCCAAATTTACAGCGAGGAAAGTTCTTCAAAATGGATGCCGCAGATGCCATTTTGAGCATCTTTCTGTCCCCATCGCGTTCAATGCCCGGTCCGTTTAAACATGACTCCTTCCTTTGCAGCCGTATCGGATGTTACGTGACAATATTTCAGAACATGTCCAACTTGCGGGATATTTTCTACCAGGAGATGAGCAAAGTAAGGATGGCTGCCACTCTACCTCGTTCGGGACCTTTGACCTCTTTAATCGGACTTTACTGGACTGGGCGGCACGGTGGCGCAGCGGTAGAGTTGCTGCCTCACAGCGCCAGAGACCCGGGTTCCATCCTGACTACGGGTGCTGTCTGTACAGAGTATGAATGTCCTTCCTCAAATTAGGAGCCCAGCGGTAGAGTTGCTGCCTTACAGCGAATGCAGCGCTGGAGAACCGGGTTCCATCCCGACTGCGGGTGCTGTTTGTACGTTCTCCCCGTGACCCGCGTGGGTTTTCTCCGAGATCTTCGGTTGCCTCCCACACTCCAAAGATGTACAGGTTTGTAGGTTAATTGGCTTGGTCAATGTAAAAATTGTCCCTAGTGGGTGTAGGATAGTGTTAGTGTGCGGTGAACGCTGGTCGGCGCGGACCCGGTGGCTGTTTCTGCACTCTATCTCTAAACTAAACAAAACTGCACACAATACTCCGGGTGTGGTATCACCAGGGCCCTGCACAACTACAGTAGGACCTCCTTGCTCCTGTACTCAATTCCTCTCGCGATAAAGGCCAGCATACCATTGGCTTTGTTCACTGCCTGTAATCTAACCGAGACTTAACTAACTTGTGAGGAAGTAGAGGCGTTGGTTTGCTTTCCTGGCTGCTTCAACGATGTCAGTGTAGTGTGAACACGCGTTGTCCCTCTGTCTCCGCAGCTGAACCAAGGCCTGTACTCGGTGATGACCAAGCTGGAGAAGCAGCACAGCACCAAGGTGTTCATTGTCAAAGGGGTCGCCAGGTGAGTGATCAGCCCCCCCCCCCCCCCCCCCCACCTCCCACCCCCCCACACAGTGTCGCTGCCGAGGGACGTGGCTTGTGGAGGCTCACACTGACCAAGGCCGCGCTCAGCCAAACTCCTCAACGCCCACCAGATTCACGTTCAGAAGTGATCGGAGCAGAATTAGGCCATTCGGCCCATCAAGTCTACTCCGCCATTCAATCGTGGCTGATCTATCTCTCCCTCCTAACCCCATTCTCCTGCCTTCTCCCCATAACCCCTGGCACCCGCACTAATCAACAATCTATCCATCTCCATTTTAAAATATCCATTGACTTTACCTGCACAGTCATCTGTGGAAAAGAATTCCACAGATGCACCACCCTCTAAAGAAATTGCTCCTTCCGAAAGGAATGTCCATTAATACTGAGGCTGTGACCTCTAGTCCTAGACTCTCCCACTAGTGGAAACATCCTCTCCACATCCACTCTATCCAGGCCTTTCACTATTCTGTACGCTTCAATGAGGTCCCCCCCTCATCCTTTTAAACTCCAGCGAGTACAGGCCCAGTGCCGTCAAACCCTCATCATATGTTAACCCACTCATTCCTGGGATCATTCTCGTAAACCTCCTCTGGCCCCTCTCCAGAGTCAGCACATCCTTCCCCAGACGTGGTGCCCACGTCACCCAGAGAAACCCACTTGGTGACGGGGAGGACATAGAAACTCCGTACCATAGTCAGGATGGAACCCGGGTCTCTGGCGCCGTGAGGCAGCGGCTCTACGCGCTGGGCCACCGTGTGCTGCCCTCAATATGCTTGCACTTTGTCTGTTACAGCAACCGCAGGTCGCTCCTTATCTCAGCCCCAGTCATGTCCGTGCGTAGACTGTCGACTTCTTCAGAAAGCAGCCTTGACCATTCATCGATGGGTGGCACCACGACAAGGGACGAGGCTCACCCTCCTCTCACCCCGTCCTCCACCGAGGCTCCACCTTCGCCGACACCGACGCCCGCTCCCAGAGTGGGGGCCGGTGAAGAAACTCCAAGCCACGGGGACACCCAGCCACCGGTCGAAGCTCCGACACCTTCTCCTCGCTCTGAAGAATCACCGAAGGACGAGCCGGAGATACCTGGAGACACATCTTCCTCGATGAGTCTCGAGCAGGGCGGAGAGTCAAAGTCCGAGGGTGATTTAGGCCAGCCGCCCGAGGAGAGTCAATCCGACATCTCACCTACTCTGCAAACCTCGCCCGGCGTTCCCGCAGCCGCTGATGAGGAGGACGCCTCAGCTTTCCAACACACAACTCCTTCATCTTCCGCCGATCCGGATACGGGTTCAGCTCCGTCAGCATCCGACGGTGAAACGTTGATGCCTGCGGATCCCGCGGCCTCACAAGGCGAGCCTGACCTTCCCGTGGACAATGACGCTTCCGCTTCACCTGAAAGCCAACAAACTAGGGAGGCGACCGTCGAAACCTGCCCCCCAGCGCCCGAAACCTCAGAAGCTTCTGCTGAGACAGTTCCCCCGGCCGACCCTGTGTCTCCTGCAGCCCCGGGACCTGAAGGCACGGTCCAGGGTTCTTCTGAATCCTCGCCTTCCCCTGACCGGGGTACGACCAGCGAGGTGCCCAGCGCTGGTCCCACCAGCCCAGCAGCTCCTGGAGTGGCACGGGCGGACGCACAGACTGTTCCTGATGGTGAGGGGGTGGTGACGCTCTCCGCCGCCCCCCTCACTCCTTCCGCTACCCTGGCCGATGCTCCACAGACTGGGGAAGCTGCCGTGACCGTTACTCCACCACCACAGCCACTGCCCCGGGTAATGTCTATCGAGAGGCGTGGGGGGGGGGGGGGGGGGGGGGGGGGAACAGAGGAGGACCCCGCACAAGATACTTAGTAACTTCGTTGGCGCCCTTTATGTAGCCACTCTTTGCATACCTTGGGCAAGCAAAGCAAAGAATATTACCGTGACTCGTTGCACATGACAGCAAAGCATTCATTCATTCATAGATCTGTACAGGCTGGGACTCTATTCCTTAAGGAGCAGGAGGATGAGGGGTGGTCTTATAGAGGTGTACAAAACCATGAGAGGAATAGATCGGGTAGACCAAGAACCAGTGGGCATAGTTTTAAGCTGTTGGGGGAAAGATTGAATAGGAACCTGAGGGGCAATCGTTTCTCACAGAGGGTGGTGGGTGTTGGGAACGAGCTGGCAGATGAGGTACTGTAGCTGAGGCAGGTACCATAACAGTATTGAACAGACATTTGGGCAGGGATGTGGATAGGACAGGTGTGGAGGGATATGGGCCAAACGCGAGCAGGTGGGACTGGTGTAGATGGGGCGTGTTGGTCGGCATGCGTAGGTTGGGCCGAAGGGCCTGTTGGCGTGCTGTGCGACTGGTAATGAGTGAGCAGTGCGCTGGTCACGGGGCAATGAGGAGACCCTCGAGTCGAGGAGCCCAAGAAGGAGCGGAGGAGGGAGGTGGGGCAACTGGAGGAGTGGAGGTGTGCAGGACAGGGCATGGGGACTTCATGCCAACACGATGCGGTGCCCGTGGCAGAACGCTGCGGGCACGGAGAGGGTACTAACACTGCGTTTCCCGCGTAGAACCGATCTCTCTCCACCACGGCCAAGCAGACGGCGGATGCCAGCCGGGAGGTGGCGGCTGAAGGAACTGATCTCGCCCCGTGTGCCCCAGCCCGTGTAGCGGTGGCGCCGGGCCACAGTAAGGACGCCGACAGTTCACCTTGTGGGGAGATGCCGCCTGGATTCATGTACAAGGTACCCGCGCGGCAGACGTTCCCTCCGGCCCTCCACCCACCGCGCCATGGGGCAGGGCGAGTGTGCATCTGCCCACACTGGGCAATGTCACAGCCCACCACACAGACCCCCAACTCCACCTATCTCATGACCCCACGTCTGGCTTGGCAACTCAAACATCTCTGCCCCTGACCGTCCCAGCCTCTCCCTGTCCCCCTCACCATCCCACCCCCTCCCTGTGCCATCCCTCCCCCTCCCCCTCCCCCCCCGTCCCGTCCCGTCCCGGCTCTGGAGAGGGTGTGCCTCCTCTGGAGAAGGTCCAGAGGAGGTTTACGAGAATGATCCCAGGAATGACTGGGTTAACGTATGATGAGCGTTTGAGTGAATTAAAGGACGTTCTCTTCACCATCCAGAGGGTGGTGAATCTGTGGAATTCATCGCTTCGCCAACTCTCCACACACACACACACACACACACACACACACACACACACACACTCACACTCACACACACACACACACACACAGCACCCGAGGTCGGTATCGAACCCGTGTGAGGCAGCGGCTCTACCCGCAACGCCACCGTATTGTGCCACTTGCTAACCGGGCATCTGACCTGTGCCCTTTTCCACAGGTGAGAGTGAGGCACAGTCTGACGGAGGATGCCCATCTACCGTGCCAACAAGGTGACACCATCCTCGTGCTCCCGGGCAAGGAGGGCGAGCCACAGGTGAGAACGTGGGCAACAATGTCCGCAGCTGACAGTGGCTGCAACACACATCAGACACAAGAGTATGCTGGAATATCGAAGGTAGACAAAAATGCTGGAGAAACTCAGCGGGTGCAGCAGCATCTATGGAGCGAAGGGAATAGGCAACGTTTCGGGCCCGAAACCCCAAGGAAATAGGCACCGTTTCGGGCCGAAACCCGAAGGGTTTCGACCCGAAACGTTGCCTATTTCCTTCGCTCCATAGATGCTGCTGCACCCGCTGAGTTTCTCCAACATTTTTGTCTACCTTCGAGAGTATGCTTCACTGGTGCCCTCCCCTAATTCCCCATTTACTGGTGCCCTCTCGTAAACCCCCAACTACTGGTGCCCTCCCGTAAACCCCCAACTACTGGTGCCCTCCCGTAAACCCCCAACTACTGGTGCCCTCCCGTAAACCCCCAACTACTGGTGACCTCCCCTAATTCCCCATTTACCGGAGCCCTCCCCTAAATCCCCACCTTTCAGCAACTACCGTAATTATCCGACGAATGGGACCCCTGTAATTCTCCCAACTACCGTAATACCACAACTGCATGGACCTCCTGTAATTCCGCATTCACGATATTCTACTGCCCTGGCTGATCCCCAGCCCGGGGGAGGGGTAGGGGGGAAGGGGGGGGGGGGGGGGGGGGGTTGTTGGCGTTCGTTTTGTGATGTTCCCTTCCCGCGGAGTATTTGAATGTCCTGCATTGAATGTCCTGCAGCCGGGGGGATGCGTGACGGGAGTGAAGGAAGCGGACTGGATGCAGTTGAAGGACGTGGACCGTTTGCGAGGCACCTTCCCGCTGGAGCTGACGGAGCGCGTGGATTGCCCCTGACGCCGCGCGCGCTTGGCTGCGGGACGGGCCCTCGGTCTCAGTGCTGCCGCGGTGAGGTGCGGCCGGGCCTGCTCACCGCCCCGCTCCTCTGCCGCACGTTGTGCGCTTTTAATCTGCTTTGCAATAAAATGCCGTGCGGTACAATGACAGCGCTGCACCCTGTCACTCTGTTCAACACATCCTCTGTGTATGAAGGGAACCATTGTCCTACCCAACCACAGGACCATCGTTCCCCAAACTGGACCCCCTAGAATTCACCAAGTACCGGGACCCCCCCCAGAATTCCCCAAATTTAGCTGAGCCGGTGCCCCACCTAAAGTGAGGGAGGACTCCCATCCCATTCCCACATCCATCCCATTCCCACATCCATCCCATTACCACATCCATCCCATTCCCACATCCATCTCATTCCCACATCCATTCCATTCCCTCATCCATCCCATTCAAACATCCATTCCATTCCCACATCAATTCCATTCCCGTCCCATTCCCATTCCCACATCCATCCCATTCCCATTCCCACATCCATTCCATTCCCACATCCATTCCATTCCCACATCCATCCCATTCCCACATCCATTCCATTCCCATCCCATTCCCTCATCCATCCCATTCAAACATCCATTCCATTCCCGCATCCATCCCATTCCCGTCCCATTCCCACATCCATCCCATTCCAACATCCATTCCATTCCCACATCCATCCCATTCCTACATCCATCCCATTCCCCTCCCATTCCCTCATCCATCCCATTCCCACATCCATCCCATTCCCACATCCATTCCATTCCCACATCCATCCCATTCCCGTCCCATTCCCTCATCCATCCCATTCAAACATCCATCCCATTCCCACATCCATCCCATTCCCACATCCATCCCATTCCCACATCCATCCCATTGCCTCATCCATCCCATTCCCACATCCATTCCATTCCCATATCCATCCCATTCCCGTCCCATTCCCTCATCCATCCCATTCAAACATCCATCCCATTCCCACATCCATCCCATTCCCACATCCATCCCATTCCCACATCCATTCCATTCCCACATCCATCCCATTCCCGTCCCATTCCCTCATCCATCCCATTCAAACATCCATCCCATTCCCACGTCCATCCCATTCCCACATCCATCCCATTCCCACATCCATCCCATTCCCTCATCCATCCCATTCCCACATCCATCCCATTCCCTCATCCATCCCATTCAAACATCCATTCCATTCCCACATCAATTCCATTCCCATCCCATTCCCACATCCATCCCATTCCCACATCCATCCCATTCCCACATCCATCCCATTCCCACATCCATCCCATTCCCTCATCCATCCCATTCTCACATCCATCCCATTCCCTCATCCATCCCATTCAAACATCCATTCCATTCCCACATCCATCCCATTCCCACATCCATCCCATTCCAACATCCATCCCATTCCCACATCCATTCCATTCCCACATCAATTCCATTCCCATCCCATTCCCACATCCATCCCATTCCCACATCCATCCCATTCCTACATCCATCCCATTCCCACATCCATTCCATTCCCACATCCATTCCATTCCCATCCCATTCCCACATCCATCACATTCCCAAACAAATCCCATTCCACTCCCATCCCCATGTCCATCCCATTCCCACAGATCCCATTCCGACTCCCATCCCATTTCCACTCCTCCCGAGGATCTGTAAAAGCTCAAACCCCGCTCTTCATCTGGGGCCTTCTCTCCCTTCCCTCCCCCTCCCCCACTCGAGGTGTCCTCTCCTTCAGGCCCTTCAGCCCAACCCGTCCATGCCAACCGAGGTGCCCCATCAGCACTGGTCCCGCCTGGCCCTCTTTGCCCTCCAGCCTGAGGGTTTGGACTGGGCAGGACCTCTGGACACGAGGTCAGAGTGTCAAGGCTCGGCGATCGTTACGCTGAACACCTTCACTCAGTCCGCCTAGACCTACTCAATATCCCTGTTGCCAAACACTTCAACTCCCCTCCCATTCCCACACTGACCTTTCTGTCCTGGGCCTCCTCCACTGTCAGAGTGAGGCCCAACACAAATTGGAGGAACAGCATCTCATATTTCGCTTGGGCAGCTTACACCCCAGCGGTATGAACATTGACTTCTCCAACTTCAAGTAACCCTTGCTCTCCCTCTCTCTCTGTCCCTCACACATCCTAGTTCTCCGACTAGTTTCACTGTCCTCCTGATTAATTTTATTGTTTGCACACCTCGTTGTCACCTCAACCTCAGCCAACAATGAACCATTCTACATTCCCTTGAACAGCATCTGCTTTGATCTGTCCTTTTCACACATTGCTCCTCCATATCTCTATCCTGACTCTCAATCTGGAGAAGGGTCTTGACCCGAAACGTCACCCATTCCTTCTCTCCGGAGATGCTGCCCATCCCGATGAGTCACTCCTTCACTCTGTGTCTGTCTTCGGCCAAAGCTGGCTCGTGCCTTGTCATCGTCGGGTGAAAATGTTCTCAGGAAATGGAAAACATTGTTGAATCATCGCCTGACGCCTACACGTTGCAGAGAACCTCTCCGGAGAGTGCAGGCAGACGGAGCCATGAGTCACTGGTTGGGATCACTGGGAATATAGTGCGGAGGAAGTGTGTGAGTTCATCCAACAGCCCTGTGGCAAGGCTGACAAGAAGATTCACGTCAGGGGAAATATCCCCAGGAACCTTGAATCATAGTCACACAGCGCTGAAACAGGCCCCTCAGCCCAACTTGCCCACACCGATCAACACGCCCCATCTACACTAGTCCCACCTCCCCACGTTTGGCCCATATCCCTCCAAACCTGTCCTATCCATGTATCCATCCAAATATCGTTTAAATGTTATTATAGACCCTGCCTCAACTACCCCCTCTGGCAGCTTGTTCCATACACCCAACACCCTTTGTGTGAAAAAGGTACCTCTCAGATTCCTATTAAATCTTTTCCCTCCTCAACTTAAATCTATGTCCTCTGGTTCTTGATTCCCCTACTCTGGGTGAAAGACTCCGTGCATTCATAGAAACATAGAAAATAGGTGCAGGAGTAGGCCATTCGGCCCTTCGAGCCTGCACCGCCATTCAATATGATCATGGCTGATCATCCAACTCAGTATCCCGTACCTGCCTTCTCTCCATACCCCCTGATCCCTTTAGCCACAAGGGCCACATCTAACTCCCTCTTAAATATAGCCAATGAACTGGCTATAGCCAGATTCACCACTGTGTGAAAAATGTTTTTCTCATCTCGGTCCTAAAGGACTTCCCCTTCATCCTTAATCTGTAACCCCTTGTCCTGGACTTCCCCAACATCGGGAACAATCTTCCTGCATCTAGCCTGTCCAACCCCTTAAGCCCAGATCCCCCCTCAATCTTCTAAATTCTAGCGAGTACAAGCCGAGTCTATCCAGTCTTTTTTCATATGAAAGTCCTGACATCCCAGGAATCAGTCTGGTTTTAACAGTACAGACAAGCACCTGTAGTCGGGATTGAACCTGGGTCTCCGGCACTGCATTCGCTGTAAGGCAGCAACTCTACCGCTGCTCCACCGTGATCACCCCATTCCTCCTATCCTATCTCATACATCTCTATAAGATCATCTCCCAGCCTCTTGCACGCCAAGGAATAAAGTCCCAACCTGCCCAACCTCTCCCTGCAGCTCAGCACCTCAAGTCCTGGCAACACTCTTCTCTGTAAACCTCCCTGTACTCTTTACAGCTTAATGTGTCTGTAATCTTCTGCTTAATGCCATTCCTTATATCCATACCACAGTTTAGGTGTCACTATATACCTCCGTTAACCTGGCGACAACCACGACAGCACCTACGTCCGTCAGGAGATGTCAAGCTATGCTCATTGGCGTCAAGCCCACTGTCGCCGACTGTCTCTGAGACATGTTGAAAATCCAGCGGCGACCAGAAAGATGTTACGACTCTTTGGGGACTGAGGAGACGACTCGCGGCCATACAGGCGACACCCCGGCAACCATGTGGCAACAGCCTGGTCGCCTAAAAAATAGCCTAAGTGGGACAGGCCCTTAGCAAAATGGCTGTAGGCCATATTCAGTCACAGGATGGGATCGCAGGGAAGGGGAAACATAAGCAATGAATCATCGTGCGTAGACACAAAGTGCTGGAGTCACCCAGCGGGACAGGCAGCATCTCTGGAGAGAAGGAATGGGTGACGTCTCGGGTTGGGTCTGTAGAAGGGTCTCGACCTGAAACGTCGCCCATTCCTCCTCTCCAGAGATGGTGCCTGTCCCGCTGAGTTACTCCAGCATTTTGTTTCTGTCTACTGTGTGAACCAGCATCTGCAGTTCCTTCCTGCACATGAATCATCGTGCCTTGTTTCTCAGACATGCGAGCTTTGGCAGTGAACACAGAGAGAGAGGGAGGTGGTGTTGGAGTCAGTTTCCCTGGGGTGCGTGACTCCACGATGCCTTGGCAAGCACTGGAATTAGCCGCTCCATGGACAAATGTCATCTTATAGTCCAGATCACAAGTTTAGCTTAGTTTAGTTTAGAAATACAGGCCCTTCGGCCCACAGATTCCGTGCCAACCTGCGATCCCCCGCGCACTAACACCACGAGGGGCAATTTACATTTACACCAAGCCAATCAACCTACAAACCTGCACGTGTTTAAGAAGGAACTGCAGATGCTGGAAAATTGAAGGTAGACAAAAGTGCTGGAGAAACTCAGCGGGTGCGGCAGCATCTATGGAGCGAAGGAATAGGCAACGTTTCAGGCCCAAACCCTTCTTCAAACCTGCACGTGTTTGGAGTGTGAAAGGAAACCGAAGATCTCGGAAAAAACCCACACGGGTCACGGGGAGAAACATAGAAACATAGAAAATAGGTGCAGGAGTAGGCCATTCGGCCCTTCGAGCCTGCACCGCCATTCAATATGATCATGGCTGATCATCCAACTCAGTATCCTGTACCTGCCTTCTCTCCATACCCCCTGATCCCTTTAGCCACAAGGGCCACATCTAACTCCCTCTTAAATATAGCCAATGAACTGTGGCCTCAACTACCTTCTGTGGCAGAGAATTCCAGAGATTCACCACTCTCTGTGTGAAAAATGTTTTCCTCATCTCGGTCCTAAAAGATTTCCCCCTTATCCTTAAACTGTGACCCCTTGTTCTAGACTTCCCCAACATCGGGAACAATCTTCCTGCATCTAGCCTGTCCAACCCCTTAAGAATGTTGTAAGTTTCTATAAGATCCCCCTCAATCTTCTAAATTCTAGTGAGTACAAGTCGAGTCTATCCAGTCTTTCTTCATATGTAAGTCCTGACATCCCAGGAATCAGTCTGGTGAACCTTCTCTGTACTCTCTCTATGGCAACAATGTACGTACAACGAGAACATACAAGCTCCGTACAGGATGGAACCCGGATCTCTCCGGCGCTGTGAGGCAGCAGCTCTACCCGCTGCGCCACCATGACGCACGTTGGTCGGGATGGTCCGGTTTCCAGCAACAATTGCCAGGGGGTTGGCAGCAGCATGGTCATCATGCACCCACACCCTCACCATAGATGAGGCAGTGGTTTCCTGCAGGAACCTTGGGGGGAAATCCGACACAAGATTACAACATCATCTGTTTATCTTTATATGAATAATATGAGGCATCAGACTCGTCCAGGCTAATATGTCCAAAGTGTTAATCATTTTCTGGAAGGGAACATTCTTGGAGGGGAGCCAGGCCTTGCTTCATTCTCCACTCAGTATTATGTTGAATGAAATCTTCCAAGTTCGACAGCAGGGGAATAAAAGCCAAGCAAACACTGAGCCAACCTTTCATTTAGTTTCATTTACAGCTTAGAGATGCACAGGCCCTTCGGCCCACCGAGTCCACGCCGACCATCGATCACCCGTTCACACACTAGTTCCACGTTACCCCACTTTCTCATCCACTCCCTAATAATGGATGGGATTTATATAGCGCCTTTCTAATACTCAAGGCGCTTTACATCACATTATTCATTCACTCCTCAGTCACACTCGGTGGTGGTAAGCTACTTCTGTAGCCACAGCTGCCCTGGGGCAGACTGACGGAAGCGTGGCTGCCAATCTGCGCCTACGGCCCCTCCGACCACCACCAATCACTCACACACTAACTCCCTACACACCAGGGGGCAGTTTACAGAGGGGCAATTGACCCGCACGTCTTTGGGACGTGGGGAGAAGGCAGGAGAATGGGGTTAGCAGGGAACGACAGATCAGCCATGATTGAACTAGACTTAGAAACATAGAAAATAGGTGCAGGACGAGGCCATTTGGCCCAGCGCCGCCATTCATTGTGATCATGGCTGATCGTCCCCAATCAATATCCCTTGACTCCACTAGCCCATAGAGCTCTATCTAACTCTCTCTTAAATCCATCCAGTGACTTGGCCTCCACTGCCCTCTGTGGCAGGGAATTCCACAAATTCACAACTCTCTGGGTGAAATTTTTTTTTCCTCACCTCAGTCTTAAATGGCCTCCCCTTTATGTGGCCCCTGGTTCTGGACTTGCCCAACATTGGGAACATTTTTCCTGCATCTAGCTTGTCCAGTCCTTTTATTATTTTATATGTTTCTATAAGATCCCCCCCCGAATGGGCCGAATGGCCTAATTCTTGACGGGCCGAATGGCCTAATTCTTGACGGGCCGAATGTCCTAATTCTGCTCCTGGAACTTAGGAGCTTGTGAAGCCGCAGCACCCGGAGGAAACCCCCGCACGGTCACAGGGAGAAGGTGCAAACTCCACACAGACAGAGACAGTACCCGGGTCACTGCCGCTGTGAGGCAGCAGCCCAACTAGCTGTGTCGAACTTGCCGAAAGAAAACTGAAAATAAATTAAACTAGACTAACCCACACCGGCCAACATGGCCCATCTACACTAGTCCCACCTGCCTGTGTTTGGCCCATATCCCTCCAAACCTGTCCTATCCATGTACCTGTCCAAATGATTTTTAAACATTGTGATGGTCCCTGCCCCAACTACCTCCTCTGGGAGCTCGTTCCATGCACCCACCACCCTCTGTGTCTTTTCCCCCCTCATCTTAAACCCATGTCCTCTGGTCCTCGATTCCCCTACTCTGGGCAAGAGACTCTGGGCATCTACCCGATCTATTCCTCTCATGATTTTGTACACCTCTATAAGATCATCCCTCATCCTCCTGCGCTCCAGGGAATAGTCCCAGCCTGCTCAACCTCTGCTTACAGCTCAGCCCCTCTAGTCCTGGATACATCCTCTGTACCCTTTCCTGCTTGACAACATCTTGCCTATAACAGAGTGACCAAAACTGACCACCATGCTCCAAATGTGGCCTCACCAAACATCTTATACATCTTGCAGATGAAATTTAATCCTCAAAAGGTGAGGTGACGCATTTTTGCAGAAGCTGTGAATGTTGTGGACACTAAAGATCAGACACTAAATGCTGGAGTAACTCAGCGGGACAGGCAGCATCTCTGGAGAGAAGGAATGGGGGACACAGTTACCACAGCATTTTGTGTCTCTCTTCGGTTTAAAACCAGCCTCTGCAGTTCCTTCCTCAAAGATCAAAGGGATCTGAAGAAGGGTTTCAGCCCGAAACGTCACCTATTTCCTTCGCTCCATAGATGCTGCTGCACCCGCTGAGTTTCTCCAGCAATTTTGTGTACCATCAAAGGGATCTTGTTGTACGAGTCCAAGCATTCCTGAAGGTGGCAGCACAGACAGATGAAGTGGTGAATCAGGCATGCAAGATGCTGGCCTGCATTGCCACAGCATGGAACATAGCAGTACAGGTTAAGGTGCAGAAACAAAGAACTGCCGATGCTGGCTCGTACCAAAGAGAGACACAGAGTGCTGGAGTAGCTCAGGGGGTCAGGCAGCATCTGTGGAGAGAAGGAGTGGGTGACGTTTCGGCATGCGACCCTTCTTCAGACTCCACATTTGCCAGCCCTGATTTGTCCTCGTCTCCGTTTCCACCCCACGACTTTCAATCTGAAGGGACCCGACCCGAAACGTCATCTATTCCTTTTTCTCCACAGATGCTGCCTGTCCAGCTGAGTTACTCCAACACTTTGTGTTTACCTTCTGTATAAAGCAGCATCTGCAGTTCCTTCCTAGACAAGCATAGGCGACGTTTTGAGTTGGAACGTTACCCATGCATGAAGAAGGGTCCCTGACCCGAAACGTCACCTATCCATGTTCTCCACAGATGCTGCCTGACCCGCTGAGTTACTCCAGCACTCTGTGAAACGTCACCTATCCATGTTCTCCACAGATGCTGCCTGACCCGCTGAGTTACTCCAGCACTCTGTGAAACGTCACCTATCCATGTTCTCCACAGATGCTGCCTGACCCGCTGAGTTACTCCAGCACTCTGTGAAACGTCACCTATCCATGTTCTCCACAGATGCTGCCTGACCCGCTGAGTTACTCCAGCACTCTGTGTCTATCTTCGGTACAAAGCAGCATCTGCAGTTCGGTCCTATTACAGGAAGGATACAAGGCTCTGTGTGGCATAAGAGAGAAGAGTTGAGTTGAGTTTATTGTCACGTGTACCGAGGTACAGTGAAAAGCTTTTTGTTGCGCGCTAACCAGTCAGCGGAAAGACAATACATGATTACAATCGAGCCGTCCACAGTGTACAGATACATGATAAAGGGAATAACGTTTAGTGCAAGGTAAAGCCAGCAAAGTCCGATCAAGGATAGTCCGAGGGTCACCAAAGAGGTAGATAGTAGTTCAGCGCTGCTCTCTGGTTGTGGTAGGATGGTTCAGTTGCCTGATAACAGCTGGGTAGAAACTGTCCCTGAATCTGGAGGTGTGCGTTCGTTCTCACACTTCTGTACCTCTTGCCCGATGGGAGAGGGGAGAAGAGGGAGTGGCCGGGATAGTGAAAAGCGTTTGGCCAGAATGGGGGTGTCTGCTACCAGGGTTCAGGGTGAGGTGGCAGGCGGTTCAGTGGGATCTGAGCACTGAAATCTGGAGCATACTGCCTGATGGGGGGGAGGTGGAGACAGAGACGCTGACTGTATTGAGTAGGTGTCTAGACAAGCTCTTGAATCACCAAGGCAGAGACGGTAGTGGGCCAAGTAAGCAGATTAGTTTAGTTGAAGAAGGGTCTCGACCCGAAACGTCGAGACCGGAAAGGGTCTCGGCCCATTCCTTCTCTCCAGAGATGCTGCCTGTCCCGCTGAGTTACCCCAGCATTTTGTGTCTATCTTCAGTTTAAACCAGCATCTGCAGTTCCTTCCTACACAGTTTAGTTTAGTTTAGAGATACAGTGCAGAAACAGGCCTGACCAACCAACATAGATAGAGTCTAGAAAAAAAGGCCCTTCGGCCCACTGAGTCTGTGCCGACCAGTGATCCCCTTGCACTAACTGTATCCTACACACACACACACACACACAGGGGACAATTTACAATTATACCAAACCTGTACATCTTTAGAGTGTGGGAGGAAACCAGAGCACCCGGAGAAAACCCACGCGGTCACGGGGAGAACGTACAGTCAAGCACCAGTCAAGTCAGGATCAAACCCGGGTCTCTGGCGCTGTGAGGCAGCAACTCTACCTGCTGTGCCACCCAAGTGTTGATGGGTCTCTAGGGTGTATCTGAAGGACCCGTTTCTGGATTATGTGATTATGAGCCAGAAACCCGGGTTCCATCCCGACCACGGGTGCTGTCTGTACGGAGTTTGCACGGTAGGCGGCATCTCTAAACTAAACAATAGACAATAGGTGCAGCAGTAGGCCATTCGGCCCTTCGAGCCAGCACCGCCATTCAATGCGATTATGGCTGATCATCCCCAATCAGTACCCCGTTCCTGCCTTCTCCCCATATCCCCTGACTCCGCTATCTTTAAGAGCCCTATCTAACTCTCTCTTGAAAGCATCCAGAGAACCGGCCCCCACCGCCCTCTGAGGCAGAGAATTCCACAGACTCACAACTCTCTGTGAGAAAAAGTGTTTCCTCGTCTCCGTTCTAAATGGCTTACCCCTTATTCTTAAACTGTGTGTGTGGCCCCTGGTTCTGGACTCCCCCAACATCGGGAACATGTTTCCTGCCTCTAGCGTGTCCAAACCCTTAATAATCTTATGTTTCAATAAGATACCCTCTCATCCTTCTAAACTCCAGAGTGTACAAGCCCAGCCGCTCCATTCTCTCAGCATATGACAGTCCCGCCATCCCGGGAATTAACCTGGTGAACCTACGCTGGGCTCCCTCAATAGCAAGAATAATGTGGTCGTGTGTGGCTGTGTGCCAGCAAGCTGTGGTGTGTTGAAGGGGCGGGGAATGAGAGGTCAATGCACCCAGTCACCAGAAGCTATGCAGCTATGCAAGAGATCCCCAGCAATGACGCAAGCACAGGAAAGTGAATCAGACTCATGATGCGTTCATCATAGCCTTGTTGGCTCAAGTCCAAGTCAAGCATACGTGCATGGAAAGGGCATTTCTCATCCAAACCTCCAACTTCTCTCTGCCTTCCAGCTGTCTGTTCCAGCGATTGCTCCGTCTCACATAGAAACATAGAGAATAGGTGCAGGAGTAGGCCATTCGGCCCTTCAAGCCAGCACCGCCATTCGATATGATCATGGCTGATCATCCAACTCAGTATCCCATCCCTGCCTTCTCTCCATACCCCCTGATCCCTTTAGCCACAAGGGCCACATCTAACTCCCTCTTAAATATAGCCAATGAACTGTGTGGCCTCAACTACCTTCTGTGGCAGAGAATTCCACAGATTCACCACTCTCTGTGTAAAAAATGATTTTTTCATCTCGGTCCTAAAAGACTTCCCCCTTATCCTTAAACTGTGACCCCTAGTTCTGGACTCACATCCCAAAGACGTGCAGGTTCACAGGTTAACTGGTAAATTGTCCCTGGTGTGTAGGGCTGGACTAGTGGGTCCTTCTGCAGTTGTACAGAGCCCTAGTGAGACCGCACCTGGAGTATTGTGTGCAGTTTTGGTCCCCTAATTTGAGGAAGGACATTCTTGCTATTGAGGGAGCCCAGCGTAGGTTTACAAGGTTGATTCCTGGGATGGCGGGATTGTCATAGGCTGAGAGAATGGAGCAGCTGGGCTTGTACACTCTGGAGTTTAGAAGGATGAGAGGCGATCTCATTGAAGCATATATGATTGTTAGGGATTTGGACACGCTAGAGGCAGGAAACATGTTCCCGATGTTTGGGGAGTCCAGAACCAGGGGCCACAGTTTAAGGATAAGCGGCAAGCCAATAGACAATAGACAATAGGTGCAGGAGTAGGCCATTTGGCCCTTCGAGCCAGCACCGCCATTCAATGCGATCATGGCTGATCATCCCCACTCAGTACCCTGTTCCTGCCTTCTCCCCATATCCCCTGACTCCGCTATTTTTAAGAGCACTATCTAGCTCTCTCTTGAAAGCATCCAGAGAACCGGCCTCCACCGCCCTCACCACTGACTCACCATCTCTGTGAGAAAAAGTGTTTCCTCATCTCCGTTCTAAATGGCTTACTCCTTATTCTTAAACTGTGGCCCCTGGTTCTGGATTAGAATGGAGACGAGGAAACACTTTTTCTCACAGAGAGTTGTGAGTCTGTGGAATTCTCTGCCTCAGAGGGCGGTGGAGGCCAGTTCTCTGGATACTTTCAAGAGAGCTAGATAGGGCTCTTAAAGATAGCGGAGTCAGGGGATATGGGGAAAAGGCAGGAACGGGGTACTGATTGGGGATGATCAGTCATATGATCACATTGAATGGCGGTGCTGGTTCGAAGGGCTGAACGGCCTCCTCCTGCGCCTATTGTCTATTGTTTATAGTGCACGGGTGACATTTGGCCCACGGCCTCGCTCTCTCCCCAGGGCCCTGTATTAATGTGTCCGGAGTTCTTGCACGCATCTACAGGATATATTTTTAACTACTTTCTGTGGCAAAACTATTTAACCTTCTCTTGAGCCTTGAAACAAATCTTAATTTGCAAGCCCGCACCACTATCTCTCCCAGAGGGAACGCCCTGAATTGGGAACTGCCACGAGGAATCATTTCTGGAATGTGGTGCTGGGAAGTTGAAGGAGGGTTTCATTCCTCTCCTTTGATCCCGGCTTGACTGGCTGGAGATGGGATTGAGCCCGGCACTGAAAGAGTAGCTTCCTCTGTTTGTTTACTGCTGCTACAGCAGACTTGATCTGTGAATATCAGGAAGGAAGTGCAGACGCTGGTTTAAACTGTCGACACAAAATGCTGGAGTAACTCAGCGGGACAGGCAGCATCGCTGGAGAGAAGGAATGGGCGACGTTTCGTGTCGAGGCCCCATCCTCAGACTGTGAGATACGAATCTCAAGTCTGAAGAAGGGTCTCGGCCCAAAACTTCTCTCCAGAGATGCTGCCTGTCCCGCTGAGCTACTCCAGCATTTTGTGTCTATTTCTGTTCTGTGAATATCTCCGGTCTTTTTTAACCCTCTGGATCTCGGTCTCACTGGGTGTAGTTTTAATCCCTCAAGGGAGAGTGGTTTTGGTGGTGAGTTTACAGGAACAATGTGCCTCTATGTTTCTTGCCTGGCTTTGGCTCCTTCACCGAGTTACAGTGTAGGTGGGATTCACCAAACAGTTCCCCATTGATGACTGAGATTCATTGGACTCTACAGTCCATGCAGAACGCAGGTCAGGTCAGATCAGGCTTGTGTTAAACAGCAAAGGTAACTCCCCTCCCCTCCCCATCCCCACACTGACCTCTCTGTCCTGGGCCTCCTCCACTGTCAGAGTGAGGCCACACACACACAAATTGGAGGAACAGCACCTCATATTTATTGCTTGGGCAGCTTACACCCCCAGCGGTATGAATACTGACAGGCACAAAATGCCGCAGTAACTCAGTGGGTCAGGCAACATCTCGGGTGAAAAGGGACAGGTGACGTTTTGGGTCGAGACCCTTCCTCAGACTGAGAGTCAGGGGAGAGGGAAACGAGATATCCACCCTTTGTGTGAAAAAAGTTACCCCTCGAAGATTCCTATTAAATCTTTTCCCCCTTCCCCTTTCACACAGAGAGTGGTGAATCTGTGGAATTCTCTGCCACAGAAGGTAGTTGAGGCCACAGTTCATTGGCTATATTTAAGTGGGAGTTAGATGCGGCCCTTGTGGCTAAAAGGATCAGGGGGTATGGAGAGAAGGCAGGGATGGGATACTGAGTTGGATGATCATGTTTCTACCTTGAACCTGTGTCCTCTGGTCCTCGATTCCCCAACTCTGGGCAAGAGACTCTGTGCATCTACCCGATCTATTCCTCTCATGATTGTATACACTAATATAGTCTAATACTATCAAAGTTGGCTTTACCTTGCACTAAATATCATTGCCTGTATCTGTACACAGATCTGGGCAGTGGGCAGGTGCTATAGACCTGCACGCGAAGGTAGACGCTCCCGCCCCCACCAGTCTCGGGCAGATGGGGCTCGTCAGCCTGGGTAGGCGGTCCATCTCGGAGAGGGGAAAACTCTGATTTAAAACCTCCACTGCCTTGTGGCCACATCCAGTCATGGAAAAGGCTCCTGGAGTAAACCTCAAGAAAGCCCGGAGTCGGAGCCCCTAAATCCGGAGTTCGCCGTTGTCTACAACCTCGCTCTGGCAGCTCCTGCAAAGTGCTGGAGAAACTCAGCGGGTGAGGCATCATCTATGGAGCGAAGGAAATAGGCAACATTTCGGGCCGAAACCCTTCCGGGTTTCGGCCCGAAACGTTGCCTATTTCCTTCAGGGTTTCGTCCCGAAACGTTGCCTATTTCCTTCGCTCCATAGATGCTGCCTCACCCGCTGAGTTTCTCCAGCATTTTTGTCCACCTTCGATTTTCCAGCATCTGCGGTTCCTTCTTCAACATTGCATCCGACCAGGATGCATCACCCATGGTCAGTCATGACCGAGAGGGGGGGTTCTACTACACAGTGAACGGCTCGATTGTAATCGTGTGTTGTCTTTCCGCTGACTGGTTAGCACGCAACAAAAGCTTTTCACTGTACCTCGGTACACGTGACAATAAACTGAACTGAGAAGCTAAAAAAAAATACAAACTCTGCAACCGAGTAAGAATTTCATCGTCGTTCAGTTGCGGGCGCGTGTGACCATTGAACATAGAAACATAGGTGCAGGAGTCGGCCATTTGGCCCTTCGAGCCAGCATGGCTGCTCATCCAGAATCAGTACCCCGTTCCTGCTTTCTCCCCATATCCCCAGACTCCGTAAAGCCCCTGTCCCACTGTACGAGGTAATTCAAGAGTGCTCCCAAGTTTTCTGCGATCCGAACTCGGAGATTGTCCGTAGCGGGTCCGCGGGAATTCGTGGATGTCTCGTAGCGGCTCGTAACACTAACGGTCGGTATAAAAAGTAACCATTTTTTTTCCATCACAAGTATTTTTTTTTACCAGTGGACATTTTTTTGCAGGGGTGAAAAAACGTCACGAGTTTACCGGATGCCGCAAGTACCTCGTACGAGCCGCTACGAGACACCCACGAACTCCCGCGGACATTCTCCCGAGTTCGGATCAGGGGAAAACTCGGGAGAACTCGTACAGTAGGACAATAGACAATAGGTGCAGGAGTAGGCCATTCGGCCCTTCCAGCCCTTTCAATGTGATCATCCCCAATGAGTACCCCGTTCCCGCCTTCTCCCCATGTCCCCTGACTCCGCTATCTTTAAGAGCCCTATCTAGCTCTCTCCTGCAAGCATCCAGAGAACCTGCCTCCACCGCCCTCTGAGGCAGAGAATTCCACAGACTCACAACTCTCTGTGAGAAAAAGTGTTTCCTCGTCTCCGTTCTAAATGGCTTACCCCTTATTCTCAAACTGTGGCCCCTGGTTCTGGACTACCCCAACATCGGGAACATGTTTCCTGCCTCTAGCGTGTCCAAGCCCTTAACAATCTTATATGTTTCAATGAGATAGCCTCTCATCCTTCTAAACTCCAGAGTGTACAAGCCCAGCCGCTCCATTCTCTCAGCATATGACAGATGCTGAGCCGACTCCGACTGTGTGGACTCTCCTTACAATGGGCGGCAGGAAGCGAGTGGAATTCAAGGCAGAGAGAAGACACAGTGGGCCGTGTTTTACAAAGGTATATTATCATTCAACTTTAATTCATTTACAACATTAGCAAAAAAAAAAAAAATCAAAGATTTTTAAAAAAGGTAAAAATCAGAGCACACGCGCGCGCGGTGAAACGCAGAGTGTGTGTGTGTGGGGCGGACATTTCTGAGGCTTTTAGTGTCTAGCAGGGAGCGAGGGGAGGGGGTCGGGGCAAGATGGCCGCTGGTGGGATGGGATTAAAGGGGAGTGCAGCTCCCTAGCTAGTGGGCGTGCTGTGTGTGCGTGTGCGTGTGTGTGTGTGTGTGTGAGTGTGTGTGGGGCCCGACCCAGTTAGAGTCCGCACCCTCTTTAACATCCCCTCAAAACTGCCTCCAGAAGTTGCTTCACTCCTCACCGAACCACCCCCGCCCCCCCCCCCCGGGTTTGCTCAAGACTACCTCCCAGCCAGGTGACCCTCCCACACTGACAACTCCCCTCTCCCAACCCCTCCCCCTCCCCCCCCCCCCCTCCAAAATTGTTCCCAGGGTTCGGGGAGTTCCGTTCAGAGATACAGCACGGAAACAGGCCCTTCGGCCCGCGGAGTCTATTCCGTCCAGCGATCACCTGTTCTCACCCATCCCACCTTCTCACCCTCTCCCTGCGCACAAGGGGGCAGTTTCAAGAAGGGCCATGTCTTTGGGGGGGGGGGGGGGGGGGAGAGCCCGGAGGAACGCAGCGGAAACGGCGCGGTCAGTCACGTGGAGAGCGCGCGGGCTCCTTCCGTCGACAGTGGGGGTTTTGATGGGGGAGCGGAGGAGGGGGAGCTGGGGAGAGGGGTTGTGTTGTGCTTGTACACGGAGATTAGCACCATGGTGTGGGATGTGGAGGCCGAGCCTTGGCCTCCTGAGCACACGAGCATCAAGAAATAAGGAGGGGGGGGGGGGGGGGGAAGAAAAACCCCCCCAGCCCAGACCCCTGCGGAGCCCCCCATCTCTGTGCCAGGGAGAGGGCAGCGGGCAAAGCTGGCACGGTGACCACCCCAGCCTCCCCCCCCAGTTGACCCTCCCCTCCAAGATTCGACCCCGACCAACGCTGGTTTCTGTAGATCACCGGAAAATATAAAATATATTGCACTCTCGTGAACAGTTTGTAAAAATCTACATCCAGACCCATCGCATCTCGATGTCGGCACAGAGGGAGCTCGAACGAACGAACGATTGGTTAAAAATATAACATTAAAATAGTCACAATCAGTGCTTCTGAATAAATTTCCTTAAATAACGTTTGTCTTGCAGAAGCCCGGCCGCTGCCCCCCCGTGCAACCCCCCCCCCCCCCCCCCCGCAGCTTCCCGACCCGCTCCGTCGCTGCACTGGAGCACGGAGGAGCCGGAGCGCCGGGCCCCCCCTCCCCCCTCCCCCCCCGGTTCTGAGATGGAGCAGTGCAGCGGGGGTGCCGGCCTGGCACCTCTACCCGCGTCTAGTGTCCCGCCAACGCCAGCCCCGGCGCTACGCCTCTGACGCGGCCTGTGGTTTCAGCTGGGCCTTCTCCATGGCCGTCCCGTACGGCAGCTTGGACCGCTTGAAGAAGTCGAGCTGTAAGACACACACACACAGACAAGCGGCGGATGAGAGGAATGAATCTCACAGACGTTTACCGGAGAGAGTCGAACAGTTGTACCCACGCCGACCAACAGGCCCAAGCATCCTACACACACACACACTAGGGACAATTATAGGCCCTGTCCCACTTTCCCGAGTTACCCACGAACTCTTCCGAGTTTTCCCCTTGATTCGAACTCGCGGAATGTCGGTAGCGAGCTCGTGGGAGTCCGTAGATGTTTGGTAGCGGCTCGTAAAGCCAGCCGTAGGAACTCGGGGCATCAGGTAAGTCGGGACGTTTTTTCAACATGTTGGAAAATGTCCCCGAGTTTAAAAAAAAGCCCCGAGTACCTACGAACGGCTATGACCGTAATTCTCCGAGTTCGAACCAAGGGGAAAAGTCGGGAGTACACCAAGCCAATTAACCTGCAAACTTGCACGTCTTTGGAGTGTGGGAGGAAACCAGAGCACCCAGAGACAACCCACAAGGTCACGGAGAGAAGGTACAAACTCCGTACAGACAGCGCCCGTAGTCAGGATGGAACCCGGGTCTCTGGCGCTGTGAGGCAGCAACTCTACCGCTGCGCCACCGTGACTGAGCAATGACTCTGGGGGCCTGAGGCCACGTGGTGTGGTGGGTGTATGGAACGAGCCGGTAGTTGAGGCAGGGACTAGAACACCTCGAGGGCGGCAGAGTTGCTGCCTCACAGCGCCAGAATCCCAGGTTCGATCCTGACCATGGGCGCTGTCTGTATGGAGTTTGTACGTTCACCCCGTGACCTGCGTGGGTTTTCTCCGGGTGCTCCGGTTTCCTCCCACACTCCAAAGACGTACAGGTTTGTAGGTTAATTGGCTTTGGTATAAATGTAAATTGTCTCTAGTGTGTGTAGGATAGTGTTAGTGTGCGGGGATCGCTGGTCGGCCTGGACTCGGTGGGCCGAAGGGCCTGTTTCCACGCTGTATCTCTAATTTAAACTAAAACTATAACTTTAAAAGATATCTGGACAAGTACATGGATAGGAAAGGTTTAGAGGAATGAATAGGAACCTGAGGGTTTTTTACACACACAGGGTGGTGGGTGTGTGGAACGAGCTGCCACAGGAGGTAGTTGAGGCTGGGATCTTATCAATGTTCAAGAAACAGTTAGACAGGTACATGGCTAGGACAGGTTTGGAGGGATATGGGCCAAACGCGGGCAGGAGGGACTAGGGTAGATGGGGCATGTTGGCCGGTGTGGGCAAGTTGGGCCGAAGGGCCTGTTTCCGCGCTGTGTCCCTCTATGAGGGATATGAGACACGTTTCCGTGCTGCGTCTCCAAACTCAAAACGCTGTGTGACGACAAACAGGACTTACTTTGTACAAGATGAAGATGAGAAGAGCAAGCAGGAGCAGGCCGATGAGCACGGCCAGGATGATGATCCAGAGAGGAGCGGCAGACGAGCTCTCCGACTTGGCCCACACCACCGAGGTCGACACCTGGCAGATGTAGACAGCACGCCGTCACGCCAAGCATCACGCCCTTGGCCCGACGTCACGCACACCACCCCCACACTACACAGATAGGACAGGTTTGGAGGGATATGGGCCAAACGTGGGTAGGTGGGACTAGTGTGGATGGGGCGTGTTGGTCGGTGTGGGCAAGTTGGGCCTGTTTCCACACTGTGTGACTATGTTAGACAATAGGTGCAGGAGTAGGCCATTCAGCCCTTCGAGCCAGCACCGCCATTCAATGTGATCATGGCTGATCATCCCCAATCAGTACCCCGTTCCTGCCTTCTCCCCCTATCCCCTATCTTTAAGAGTCCTATCTAGCTCTCTCTTGAAAGTATCCAGAGAACCGGCCTCCACCGCCCTCTGAGGCAGAGAATTCCACAGACTCACCACTCTCTGTGAGAAAAAGTGTTTCCTCGTCTACGTTCTAAATGGCCGACCCCTTATTCTTAAACTGTGTGTGTGGCCCCTGGTTCTGGTCGGTGTGGGCCTGTTTTCAGTTTTGGTCACCCTGTTATGAGAGGGATGTCGTCAAGCTGGAAAGGGTGCGGAGAGGATTTACGAGGATGTTGCCAGGACTAGAGCGTGTGAGGGAAGGTTGGGACTGGGGGGGGGGGGGGGGGGGGGGGGGGGGGGTGTGAAGGGACGGACTGGGTGGCATCTTACCTGGATGGAGCCTCTGGGATAGTCAGCGGGGAGGATGCGATATGGCATGGAATGCACCTGGAACGATGCATTACAGTGCAGCGTGTACGGACGGTTTTCCCACTGCAAGACACAACGGCAAAGCATGCGACTCAGGGTGAACTGCACCCGCGCAGGTCCCACGCACGCATGCACGGGCGCCGGAACACGCGGCAGTACGCGGGCAAGGGAACGGGCATGGACACAGGATCACACAACGGATACAGGAACACGCGCAACACGGGAACATGCGTGACAGCGGAACATGCGCAGGCATGGCAACGCGCACCATTGACGCAGGGACACGTGGCGGCACAGAAATGAACACGAGAACATGCACGCACACGGGAACGCACATAGGGCCATGCACCGACACAGGAACACACATGGCATGCAAGGTAATGGCAACATGCACAACACAGGAGCATGGGCAGGCGGGCGGGCAGGGTACCTGTAGGAAGGTGCGTGCCCACACACGAGAGCGGATCATCAGTACCACGTTGCCCGCTCGCGGCACCAGGCCCACGGTACACACCAGGTTCAGACACTCCACCTGCTGGCAGTTCTGTCGAGACAGGAAGGTGCCACATGCTGAGTCAGCCGGGGGTGGCGCCCGTTAGCGCCCAACGCGCGCGCTTGCTCGCCACAGCCGCGCCGCTTCCCGCAGGCACGGGTAGGGGTGCGGGTACACCCGGCAAATACTTACCCGCCGCGCCGCATCCAAACTGCCCGCCCCGTCTCATGCCAGCTCGTGCCTCCGCCCAGCTTGCCACCCACCCACCCCGTTTCGATTCCCATCGAGTGCCAGCTTGCGCCATCAGTGGGTGCTTGAAGCCGAATGGATGCCCGGGTACCAGTCACGTCAGTCTGTATCCTCAACAGGGTGCCCCCTGCCCTCGTTCCCCAGGGGGATGGGGAGGTGCTGGCACACACGGACCGCCCCAGGTTGCCAAAACAATTGGCACGCACCAATACGGGGCACGGGAGAGCGCGGTGTAGGGGCACGCAACCGGTTACAGCGTGGGAGGTGGGCTAGCGATGGGGGGGGGGGGGGGGGGGGCAGGGGTCTGGGACCAAACGCAAACGCAGTTGGGCCGATGTACACACTGATCTCCAGGTGGCAGAATAGAGGGTGGCACGGTGGCACAGCGCAAGAGACCCGGACCACGGCCTCTGTCTATACGGAGTTTTGCACATTCTCCCCGTGACCTGCGTGGGTTTTCTCCGGATGCTCCGGTTCCCACTCTCCTGCCCTGTATCTGGAAAACGAGCTTAAAATATAATATCACAACATTTGTAGATGATGTCCAAGCGATAAAAACAGAAGCATTGAACTTCAGAAAGACGTCAGCAACTTTGCAAAGGCACTGTGGGCTTCAAGACGTTGCGTTAGCTGGGCCAACCGCAGGCAAATGCTGTTTAATGTGTATCAATATTTAGCAGGTCGTGACGCAGACTCACTCTCTCAAAGGAGAGCCTGAAAACAGAACACAGCTGTGGGATGATGATCCAACCAGGTACCACACGGCACACGGGCTACACTGCGGCATGGTGGTGCAGCGGGTAGAGTTGCCGCCTCACGGCGCCAGAGACCCGGGTTCCATCCCGACAATGGCTGCTGTCTGTACGGAGTTTGCACGTTCTCCCCGTGACCTGCGTGGATTTTCTCCGGGAGCTCCTGTTTCCTCCCACGCTCCAAAGACGTGCAGGTTTGGAGGTGAATTGTGCTTTGGTAAACATTGTGAACAGTGTGTGCGAGTGTGATCGCTGGTCGGCGCTGACTCGGTGGGCTGAAGGGCCTGCTTCTCCAAACTGGTGAAAAACTATCAGCAGAGGTGGTGGAAGGATTGACAGTAAGACCCAGTCGTGTGCTGGAAGTCTGTAGTCTGCAAGGAATAGTGAAGGCAAGGTTCATGCCTGGCTTGCATCCAACGCAGGATTTTGAATGTGACGACGGGTCGAGGGTCTTCACTGGCGAGAGCGCTGGTGCACTCCGCGCTGGAGAAACGCACTGGAAATGCCGGGTCCTCTCCTGCCCCTTGGCCCGCTGCACTGCCAGCGCGGTCAGGGTCGGGGTTGGCAGGGGGCGGTGTTGAGCATGCCCCGGGGCGCTAGCAGCAGCAGCAGGGGGCAGGGGGCCGGCATTTACAGTACGTTTCTCCATCTCGCCACAGCTTCACCAAGACCACCATGAACCCGGCGGGCCATCAGCCTTCAAATCCCTCTCCCATTGGCTTGCTCTTGCTGCTTCGTTGCCTCCTATTGGTTGCTGTGGCTGCTTGGTTGTCTGCTATTGGTTGCTCTGGCTGCTTGGTTGTCTGCTATTGGCTGGCTTGCTTCTACTCGTAGCCTGCGATTGGTCGGGTTGCTGCTTGGTTGCCTGCTATTGGGTGAGCTTCCTGTGGTTCGCCGGCCACGATTGGCTGGCCCGCTACAGGTTTCACCGCTATTGGTCGACTCGCACAACTGGTTGGAGAGAATCGATTGGCTCGCTACTGCCTGGTCGCCTGCCATTGGTTGGCTTCCCGCTGCGGGCTGGCCATGATTGGTCGGCTGGCAGCTTATAGGCCCACGGCTATTGGTCTACTTGCGCCATTGTCCCGAGAGATGGAGAGAGCCGATTGGCTGGCTGCTGCTTGGCTGCCTGCCATTGGGTTAGCTTCCGACTGTGCGCCGGCCACGATTGGTTGGCTGCTACAGGTTTCAATGCTATTGGTTGCTGCTGCTGCTGCGTGGTTGCCTGCTATTGGTTGTTGCTGCTGCTGCTGCTGCAGCATGGTTGCCTGCTATTGGTTGCTGCTGCTGCTGCATGGTTGCCTGCTATTGGTTGCTGCTGCTGCTGCCGCTGCTAGTGCCGCTGCATTTGGTTAGTTGCTGCTTACTTGGTGCTGACTGGCCGTCCAGTCCTAGTGCCCCACTCTGCAGCCGAGAGGTCCTCATCACTGCTCCTCTCTCCTCCACCGCCACCTCCTCCTTCTCGCCCTGCAAGCTAACATTTCTGTTGAGCCAACAATGAGTACGTTTATACACAACAACAATTCCGGAGCTCTGTCCCGTCTCGGTCAAGACATCGTCGCACTTTGGTCTCCGCTTCTCTGCGGCTGCCTCGACACCAAACCTCATGGGGGGGGGGGGGAAGATAACAAAATGTGTGGGAAGGAACTGCAGACGCTGGTTTACACCGAAAATGCTGGAGTCAAACCCCTGTCCCACTGTACGAGTTCATTCCAAGAGCTCTCCAAGAGTTTCCGCTGATTCGAACTCGCACATTTACGGTAATGGCCACTCGTCGGTACTCGGGGCTCTCGTGGACATTTTTCAACATGTTGAAAAATCTTCACCAGTCTTCCCGTGCTTACCTGCCGTTAGCGAGTCTTCCCGAGTACCTGCCGTTAGCGGTACCAGCCGCGAAGAGACGTCCCCCGAGCTCCGACGTACCCGCTACGTTTATTCTCCGTGCTTACCACGAGTTTGATTTTTTTTTAAATCTCGGGAGAGCTCTTGGAATGAACTCGTACCGTGGGACAGGGCTAGAACTCAGCGGGACAGGCTTAGCTTAGTTTAGAGAAGCAGCGCGGAAACAGGCGCTTCGGCCCACCGAGTCCGCGCCGGCCAGCGATCCCTGTGCACTCACACTATCCGACACACACGAGGGAAATTTTATATTCACACCAAGCCAATGAACCTACAAACCCGTACGTCTTTTGGAGTGTGGGAGGAAACCGGAGCACCCGGAGAAAACCCACGAGGGTCACGGGGAGAACGTGCAAACTCCGTGCAGGCAGCACCCGTAGTCAGGATCGCACCCAGGTCTCTGGGGCGGTGAGGCCGCTGAGACTCAGGGGAGAGAGATAGGAACATAGGACAGTCAATGTTCATTTATGTTGCTTCTCCCCAAACCCGCAGTCTGAAGATCATGGGTGATCACTGGTCGGCACGGACCCGGTGGGCCGAAGGGCCTGTTTCCATGCTGTATCTCTAAAGTCTAAAAGGTGACAAGGGTCGGGCAGCAACTTTAGAGTCCTCTTCCTCTCCGTCTGAAGAAGAGTCTCGGCCCGAAACGTCAGCCATTCCTTCTCTCCAGAGATGCCGCCCGTCCCGCTGAGTCACTCCGGCACTGCGTGTCTATTTCCGGCCAGCGGCCATGTGCTCCCATTGGAAATATGGAAATTTTGTCGGGAAAACACGCAAGATGGTGGTTAGACTTTGGACTGCAGTGTGTGTAGGATAGTGCTGGTGTGCGGGGATCGCTGGTCGGCACGGACACGGTGGGCCGAAGGGCCTGTGCATCTGTGCTAAGAACACCTCCCTTTTCCAAACTGCTGCCTGTGTGTTACTAAGGTTTTGAACACGCTGGTGCTGAGCGCCGCTTCGCAGAGGCTGCAGCGCTCCGGGTAGAGCTGCTGCCTCACAGCGCCAGAGACCCGGGTTCAATCCTGACTACGGGTGCTGTCTGTACGGAGTTTGCACGTTCTACCCGTGACCTGCGTGTGGGTTTGCTCCGGGTGCTCCGGCTTTTGTCCACACTCAAAAGACGTGCGGGTTTGTAGGTTAATTTGCTTTGGTATAATTTGTTCCGTGTGTGTGTGTGTGTGTGTGTGTGGGTTGGTGTGTGTGTGTGTGTTGGTGTGTGTGTGTTGGTGTGTGTGTGTGTGTTGGTGTGTGTGTTGGTGTGTGTGTGTGTGTGTGTGTGGGTGTGTGTGTGTTTTTGTGTGTGGTTGTGTGTGTGTGTGGGTGTGTGTTGGTGTGTGTGGTTTTGTGTGTGTGTGTGTTTGTGTGTTTGTTTTGTGTGTGTGTGTGTGTGTATATATATGTGTGTGTGTGTGTGTGTGTGTGTGTGTGGTGCGTGTGTGTGTATATATGTGTGTGTGTGTGTGTGTGTGTGTGTGTGTGTGTGTGTGTGTGTGTGTGTGTGTGTATGTGTGAGATGGTGTCAATAGTCGGCCCAGACTCGGTGGGCCTGTTTCTGCACTGTGTCAGGGAGGTAAGGAGAGAGGATATAAAGGCAAGCTTCACCCCGCAGCCACTCACCAGGTTCTCGGGCTCCTTCAGTTCGTCCCATGCAGCATCGCGACCACTCACGGAACGCTGCAGCCTCTGCGAAGCGGCGCTCAGCACCAGCGCTGGCTCTCCCGGGGGACTGTCCAGCTGCGGAGAGACGCACGCGGGGGATCGTTAGACCGGAGGCCCAAAATTTGGGAATCTTAAACTATTAAGATTCCTGGGACTCTTTATACCCTAATGACCGAGTGAACTTGTAAACGGAAAGATTCATTCACCAGAGTCATGGCTGAAATAATTGAGCTTCGAGCCAACATACAGCTCGTCTCAGTGAGTCACAGTAGCAACATCCACTCGACACCGGCAGCTTTAAATAAACATTGATTCAGAGAAACTCTGTCCAAATAGCTCATCTGACAGCGTTAATAAACAGTGAAGGGGAACTAGCCCACACCGCGACTGAATCATCCTACCACAACCAGAGAGCTGTCCTGAACGACTATCTACCTCATCAGGGACACTCGGACTATCCTTGATCGGACTTTGCCTTGCACTAAACGTTATTCTCTTTATAGACAATAGGTGCAGGAGGAGGCCATTCGGCCCTTCGAGCCAGCACCGCCATTCATTCTGATCATGGCTGATCGTCCCCAATCAATAACCATATAATCATATAACAATTACAGCACGGAAACAGGCCATCTCGGCCCTTCTAGTCCGTGCCCAACACTTTTTTTTTTTAAACATCCGTGCCTGCCTTCTCCCCATATCCCTTGATACCACTATCCCCTAGAGCTCTGGCGGTGCTGGCTCGAAGGGCCGAATGGCCTCCTCCTGCACCTGTTTTCTATCTTTCTAAGATCCCCCAGGGCGCCCATGGCCAGCGCGTGTTCCCTCTCTAGTGCCAGCTGGGCGCGGACGTAACCCCGGGAAAGGGGGCGGACAGAGCCCTCTTCCGACTGGCGCCGTGACTCGCCGATGGCCAGCTTAGCTATGCCCAGGAGCAACCCGACCAGGACATCTTCACCCCTACCCTCTCCCCGACGCACAGGGGGTTGTCCAAGATCAGGGGCCTTACCTTGAGCTGCAGCGGGTTGAGCGGCGAGCTGGCGGAGCAGTTGAGCAGGGCCCCCGTGCTCTCGTAGCCGGTGATGTAGAGCAGGCCGTCGGCCTGCAGCGCGATGGGGCAGCTGACCTGCAGCACGCTGGAGCTGATGGAGCTGGGGCCCATGTTGGAGAGCTGCAGGGGAGGCGCAGAGTTACAACAGCAGGGGGCGTGCGCGTGTGTCCCCCCCCCCCCACCACCATCACGCTGAAGCAGACACTGGCACCCTTTCAAACATACACATAGTGGAGCCCCCCCCGCACACACTGCCAGGCGCAGACACAGAGTGAACCTCCCTTTCTATAGAAAAAAGGATAGTATCTGGCCTGGATAGAGTGGATGTGGAGAGGATGTTTCCACTCGTGGGAGAGTCTAGGACCAGAGGGCACAGCCTCAGAATTAAAGGATTCAGCATTCTTTTAGGAAGGAGATGAGGAGGAATTTCTTTAGTCAGAGGGTGGTGAATCTGTGGGATTCTTTGCCACAGACGGCTGTGGAGGCCACAAGTCAATGGATATTTTTAAAGACAGAGGTAGATAGATTCTTGATCGGTACGGGTGTCAGGGGTTACGGGGAGAAGGCAGGAGAATGGGGTTGGGAGGGAGAGATAGATCAGCCGTGATTGAATGTTGGAGTAGACTTGAAGGGCCGAATGGCCTCATTCTACTCCTGTCACTTAGGAAAGAAATCTTATGAAAAGGCATGGGTGACGCTTCAGATCGGGACTTCACCAGACTGAAGAAGGGTCCCAACCCGAAACGTCCCATCCTTTTTCTCCACAGAGGCAGCCTGACCCACCGAGTTACTCCAGCACTTTGTGCCTATCTTTGGTGTAAACCAGCATCTGCGGTTCTTTGTTTCTAAGATTGGTTGGGTTGGGTGGGGGAATACGACAGGCTTTAGGCTTTAGAGATACAGCGCGGAAACAGGCCCTTCGGCCCACCGAGTCCACGCCGACCAGCGATCCCTGCACACTTACACTATCCTACACACAATGGGGACAATTTACAATTTTATCAACGCCAATTCACCTACAAACCCGCACGTCTTTGGAGTGTGGGAGGAAACCGGAGCACCCGGAGAAAACCCACGCAGGTCATGGGAAAAACGTAGAACTCCGCACAGACAGCGCCCGTGGTCGGGATGGAACCCGGGTCTCTGACACAGGGAGGCGGCAACTCTACCCGCTGCGCCAGCGTGTGCCACCTCAGGATGACGTGGGGGATACTGGGTGGGCAATGCCCGCGACCAGGAAACGTCAGCCATTCCTTCTCTCCGGGGATGCTGCCCGCCCTGCCCAGTTACCCCAGCCCACGAACCTCAAAGACGTGCTTGACCGACGGCCCGATGTCCATTTCACTCAGCGGCTTCCGGCTGGGCTTCCAGTTTGGGATGGGGAAGAGGATCTTGTCCTGGATAGATACCCTGTCCGAGGGGAGAAACGGGAGGGGGGGGGGGGGGGGGGGGGGAGCAGTTATTACAGTCAGAGAGTCATCCAGCACGGAAACAGGCCCATCAGCCCAACTTGCCCACGCCAGCCAGCTACACTAGTCCCACCTGCCCGCGTTTGGTCCATATCCCTCCAAACCTGTCCTATCCATGTACCTGTCGAAAAGGCCTGTCCCACTTGGGCAACATTTGCACGTCACGCAGATGGCGAGCGAAGAATTTGTACATCCCAAAATCCTGGGGCGCCGTGCGCGACTGCGCATCACTGCCTATGTCACCGCGCACCATGCGCACATCACGTGCATCGTGACGCGTAAATGATGACGCGTAAATTACGTGCAAATGACGGCCAAGTGGGGGACAGGCCCTTTAGTGTCTTCAATGTTGTTCTAGTCCCAGCCTCAACTAACTCCTCTGTCAGCTCGTTCCACACACCCACCACACTCTGTGTAGGGAAAAGGTTGCTCCCCCAGGTTCCTATTAAATCTCCCCCCCCCCCCCTTAAACTTATGTCCCCTGGTCATAGAGGGGAAGGCTGGCCGAGGAGCGGCCCCCTGTGGCCTGGAGCCGGGGGGAACGCACGTACGCTCACCCCCTCAAACTCCAACACCCCACCCTCGAACCTCCAACCTCCAACCCCCCCCCCCATCCCGTCCAAGTTCCAGGCCGGTCGTGGCGAGAGTGGGCCTACGCTTACCCGCGAATGCTGACGTGCGCCTTGACCTCCATGTTCAGCTTGTAGTGGACAACTTCGCTCCTCGAGTTGTTCAGGTTCTTGCTGTGTGCGGGAGGGGAGGGGGGGGGGGGGGGGGGGGGGCACACACACAAAATACAGCCGTCAGCGAAGGGTGGCCTCAGCTCGCGCCGCCCTGAACCCCCTCCCCCTTCCCCCCCCCCCCCCCACCGTGCAGCGGACAGTCCCGACGTGCCGCGGGACGCTGATCAACCCCGGCCGCGCAAGGGCGTAGGGTCGCCAACTGTCCCGTATTAGCCGGGACATCCCGTGTATTTTGGGCTAAATTGGTTTGGCCCCCGTACGGGACCGCCCTTGTCCCGTATTGGACGGCTGCCACTCGGGTCAAGGGGACTGTCGGGTCGGAGCGCCGCGTCCGGCAACGCCGCCATCTTTTCCTCTCACCCGCTGACCACGTTCCCAGGACAGCAACGTACGTACCTGCGTATCTGTAGCTCAAACTCAATGAACTTCTTGTCATCGCGCAGTTGGTGGGCCGTGAACCGGAGGCCGCCGGATAGCTGTGGGGGAGGGGGGGAGCGAGAGAGAGGGGTGCACGTTAGACTGGAACACCCCCTCTTCCCCCCCCTGCCCCCCCCTTTCAGGTAACCACCCACGGAGAGAGCATGGTAAGGTCGTGCCCAGAAGATGCCAATGCCAGCTGACTGCCCGAGTAGCAGACGTGCACAGAACTGCCGAGACCAATGCCCCTTTATCCCCCCCCCCCTCCACGACCATGACCATGAACCTGGCCAAGACTCCTCTTCCCCCCTTTGGTCATTCCCGCTTGCCCCTGATCCCGAGCCCTGGAATCTGGCACCATTGGTCCGACCCCGTGTAGACACCCTTCACCCCGCCCCCCTCCTTCCCCGCCAGCATCGCAGCGCAGACAACAGATGCAGGCGTCCTGCCCACCGCTCCTTTGCCCAACCCCTGCCCCGCAACTTACGTTGGTGCCCGGCTTCATGGGGTTGCCCAGGATGCAGACCACGGTTTGGTTGTCACAGGTACAGCTCAGCATTGCCAGGCCCTGCAATCAGATAGGATGGGGGGGGGGGCAAGGTGAGACGGTGCCAGGGCCTCTCGTGGTGCATTGGCTCAATAGACAATATGTGCAGGAGTAGGCCATTCGGCCCTTCGAGCCAGCACCGCCATTCAATGTGATCATCCCCAATCAGTACCCCGTCCCTGCCTTCTCCCCATATCCCCTGACTCCGCTATCTTTAAGAGCCCTATCTAGCTCTCTCTTGAAAGCATCCAGAGAACCGGCCTCCACCGCCCTTTGAGGCAGAGAATTCCACAGACTCACCACTCTGTGATAAAAAGTGTTTCCTCGTCTCTGTTCGAAGGGCCGAACGGCCTACTCCTGCACCTATTGTCTATTGTCTAACACAAGATAAATGGAATAATGCCTGGTGCAAGATAAAGTCCAATTAAAGATAGTCCGAGGGTCTCCAATGAGGTGGATGGGAGGTCAGGACTGCTCTCTAGTTGGTGGTAGGGTGGTTCAGTTGCCTGATAACAGCCAGGAAGAAACTGTCCCTGAATCTGGAGGTGTGCGTTCGTTTTCACACTTCTGTTCCTGTCAAGCCCCATTAAGGATAGAACGAGGGTCTCCCAATGGGGCGGACAGTGTTTCTGCACTTACAATAGACAATAGAAAGAACCTGCCTCCACCGCCCTCCGAGGCAGAGAATTCCACAGACTCACCACTCCCTGTGAGGAAAAAGTGTCTCCTTGTCTCCGTTCCAAATGGCTTACTCCTTATTCTTTAACTGTGTGTGGCCCCTGGTTCTGGACTCCCCCAACATCAGGAACATGTTTCCTGCCTCTAGTGTGTCCAAGCCCTTAACAATCTTATATGTTTCAATGAGATACCCTCTCATTCTTCTAAACTCCAGAGTGTACAAGCCCAGCTGCTCCATTCTCTCAGCATGTGACAGTCCCGCCATCCCGGGAATTAACCTTGTAAACCTACGCTGCACTCCCTCAATAGCAAGAATGTCCTTCCTCAAATTAGGGGACCAAAACTGCACACAATACTCCAGGTGTGGTCTCACCAGGGCCCTGTACAACTGCAGAAGGACCTCTTTGCTCCTATACTCGACTCCACTTGGTATAACTGGATCCCATCGGATAGTTACCTCATCCCGTACGATCCCGCTGAAGTGGGCTTCCGGGGGCAGGAAGACGTACAGCTCTGCCTCGTACGCCCCGCCCTCGCCCAGGTTCCTCGCCTCGAAGTTCAGCGCCAGGGGATTCTCGTCGCCCAGGTACACCGTGTTGCGATCCCTGCAAGGAGTTTGACGTTAGTGTCGTGACTGCCGGTGCACTGTCTGCGCGGAGCCCGCACGTTCTCCCCGTGACCGCGTGGGGTTTTCTCCGGGCGCTCCGGTTTCCTCCCACGCTCCAAAAAGACTTTACAGCGGCTTTGCACGCGAATCGGCTATTGTAAATTCTCACTGGTGTGTGGGGTGGGACTAGTGGACAGGGTAGACAAAAGTGCTGGAGAAACTCAGCGGGTGCAGCAGCATCTATGGAGCGAAGGAAATAGGCAACGTTTCGTCCCGAAACCCTTCTACAGACGTTTTCGGGCCGAAACCGTGAAGGAAATAGGCAACGTTTCGGGCCGAAACCCGGAAGGGTTTCGTCCCGAAACG
Organism: Amblyraja radiata; assembly: GCF_010909765.2. NCBI lineage: Eukaryota > Metazoa > Chordata > Chondrichthyes > Rajiformes > Rajidae > Amblyraja > Amblyraja radiata. The sequence continues at coordinate 4,258,849 of NC_046001.1, forward strand.
TTGCCTATTTCCTTCGCTCCATAGATGCTGCCGCACCCGCTGAGTTTCTCCAGCACTTTTGTCTACCTTCGATTTTCCAGCATCTGCAGCTCCTCCTTAAACACTAATGTCCAGAACAAGGGGTCACAGTTTAAGGATAAGGGGGAAATCATTTAGGACCGAGATGAGGAAAACATTTTTCACACAGAGAGTGGTGAATCTGTGGAATTCTCTGCCACAGAAGGTAGTTGAGGCCACAGTTCATTAGCTATATTTAAGAGGGAGTTAGATGTGGCCCTTGTGGCTAAAGGGATCAGGGGGTATGGAGAGAAGGCAGGTACAGGATACTGAGTTGGATGACCAGCCATGATCATATTGAAGTGCAGGCTCGAAGGGCCGAATGGCCTCTACTCCTGCACCTGTTTTCTATGTTTCTATGTACAGGTGTTGGTTGGCGCTGACTCAGTGGGCTTGAGAAGCAGAATTAGGCCATTCGGCCCCATCAAGTCTACCCCGCCATTCAATCATGGCTGATCTATCTCTCCCTCTCAACCCCATTCTCCTGCCTTCTCCCCGTAACCCCTGACACCCGCACTAATCGGGAATCGAGGAATAGATCAGGTGGACAATAGATCAGTCTCTTGCCCAGAGTAGGTGAATCGAGGAATTCAGGTGAAGGGGAAAAGATTTAAATAAGAATCTGAGGGGTAACTTTTTTCCACACGGAGGGTGGTGGGTGTATGGAACGAGCTGCCGGAGGAGGTAGTTGAGGCTGGGACTATCCCATCGTTTAAGAGACAGTTAGACAGGTACATGGATAGGACAGGTCTGGAGGGATATGGGCCAAGCGCAGGCAGGTGGGACTAGTGTAGGATGGGGCGTGTTGGTGGGTGTGGGCAAGATGGGCCGAGGGGCCTGTATCCAGGCTGTAAGATTCCATGAGTCCACAGACCCTGTCCCACTTGAGCGACCGAATTGGCACGTTTAGAAGAGGTTGAAAAAATGTCATGTTGAAGACCTCCTTCAACTATGTTGAAGACCTCCTTTCACCTCCTTCGACGATGTTGAAAACAAGCTTCGACTAGCTACGACTAACTTCGGGAAAATTGGACACCGAATAGTGGAGAGTGAAGACGACCTCCCTCCGACTATGATGAAGACTATCTACGACTACCCTCCATTACCTACGACTAACATGACAACCTACTACGACTAAACCTACGAGTAAAAAAAAGTATCGATTTTTTTCAATGGCGACCTTTTTTCACACGCGGGCATTTTTTAACAAGTTGAAATAAACGCCGCGACCTAGCTGAGGCCTCGAGTACGCGGAGACCACTCTCGAGCATGAAGGAGTGTTGCGAAGACCTCCTACGACCTCATGCTGCGAGTACGAGTCGTGGGGAAACACGCCAGTACTCACGGATAAGGTCGGCGCAGTAGGACAGGCCCTTAAAAGTGTTCCCCCTGCGCAAGATGGCTTACCCGTGAACTGTGAGGTGTAGGTCTGGGACACAGATGTTGTCATCTCCACAGTCGAGCTGGATCTGGGCCTGATATAAATCCACAAAACAGAAATCATTCGACACAACAGGCTGGAGTAGTTGAGTTTAGATTACTGTCACGTGTACCGAGGTACAGTGAAAAGCTTTTGTTGCGTGCTAACCAGTCAGTGGAAAGACAATACATGATTACAATCGAGCCGTCCACAGTGTACAGATACAGGATAAAGGAATAACGTTTAGTGCAAGGTCAAGTCTGATCAAAGATAGTCCAAGGGTCACCAATGAGGTAGATAGTAGTTCAGGACTGCTCTCTGGTTGTGGTAGGATGGTTCAGTTGCCTGATAACAGCTGGGAAGAAACTGTCCCTAAATCTGGAGGTGTGCATTTGTTTTCACACTTCTGTACCTCATGGGAGAGGGGAGAAGAGGGAGTGGCCGGGGTGAGACTGGTCCATGATGATGCTGCTGGCCTTGCCGAGGCAGCGTGAGGTGTAGACGGAGTTAATGGAAGGGAGGTTGGTTTGTGTGACGGGCTGCAATTGGCTGCAATTTCTTGCGGTCTTGGGTGGAGCTGTTCCCAAACCGTGCCGTGATGCATCCCGATAAAATGCTGTCTACGGCGCATCTGTAGAAGTTGGGGAGAGTCGTTGGGGACATGCCGAACATCTTAAGCTTTCTAAGTGGAGGTATTGGTGGTCAGGCAGCATCTGTGGAGAACATGGATAGGTGACGTTTCACAGAGTGCTGGAGTAACTCAGCGGGTCAGGCAGCATCTGTGGAGAACATGGATAGGTGACGTTTCACAGAGTGCTGGAGTAACTCAGCGGGTCAGGCAACATACAGGCAGACAGACAGGATATGGGACGCACCTTCTGCACCAGGTAGTCGCTGGTGGAGTAGCTGAGCATGGGCTGCAGGCCGTGGTCGTCACTGGGGCTGCCGGGGTCCAAGCTGAAGTTCAACGCAATGTGGATCAGCGACAGTTTGTCACGAAACTTCTGCTCCTCCTGCAGGGGGGCGCACAAGGCGGAGGTTTTTAAAATCGGCGGGATTCCATACCGCAACCGCCGGCCGGTGGCCGCCGCTGCTGCGCTGGCGGAGAGGGGGAGCTGCCCCCCCCACACCCCGTGGCGAGGGTTGCGCCGTCGTGGTGGAGGTGGAGGGGGGGCCGGCCACCGGCGAGGGGACGGTCGAGTCTGGACAAGCGGGACCCGGCCCTGCGGCCAAAGCAGCCACCGCAAACCGTGGCACGGCGGGCGGAGTTTACCACCGAGAACGAGGGACATGGACACGGACCCCCCAGAGTGAGGGACGGACACGGACACAGACCACCGAGGACAAGGACAGATCCGTCAGCCGCTGAGAACGAGGACCCAGCTGCCACATGAGGAGGGGGGGGGGGGGGGGGGAGCTCGGAGACCCCAAGACCAGCGAGTCGAGGAGGAGGGGGCCGCTGGCGGTGGCGACGGACGTAAGGAGAGGGGCTCGGTAGTACAGGGTCCAGCACCTTCAAGGTGGGCTGCAGGAGGTGCCCATCGGCAGAGGAGAGGGTCACTGGGTCGGGGTTACATGGTCCCAGGGGGCTCTCCACCACGTCCACATCTGGACTGCACTTTGCACTTTGGACTGGTTGTGCTAAAGAGCTTCACTGTGGCATGCATAATACACAAGCATCATAACCATCGACTCTCAGAGGCATCCAATGTGGAGACAGGCCCTTCAGCCCACTGAGACAGCAGAGAGCAACACTTACGAGGAGATAGATCTTCAGCTCTCGACATATCCCTCCTTGCCCATTCGTAATGGTGACGTTATCCTGATACAAAGGCTCCTGAGAGTGCAGGAATAGCATGCGCTTAATTGCACCCTTCTGCTTCAGTTTGTCCAGGTGTAACTCCACCTTGAAACCTTCAAGAGAGAAAATCAGTTCGGTTCAACGTTATGTTCGGTTCAACGTTGCGTTCCTCCAGTTTGATGACCTCGAAAAGATCATCCACACATTTATCTCCTCCCGCCTAGATTACTGCAACTCTCTTTACACTGGCATCAGCCAATCTTCCCTGTTCCCGCCTGCAACTGGTCCAAAACGCCGCAGCGAGACTCCTGACGGGCACCCGAAAAAGGGACCACATCACCCCGATCCTGGCAAAACTCTCTCCACTGGCCCCCTGTGCGGTTCCGTATACATTTCAAGACCCTCCTCCATGTCTACAAAGCCCTCAATGGGCTTGCCCCCTCCTACATTAAAAGTCTTCTCACCCACCACTCCACCTCCAGGTCCCTCAGATCGGCCGACTTGGGGCTGCTGAATATCCCGCGGTCTAGGCATAAGCTCAGGGGCGACCGACCGTGCCTTTGCGGTTGCAGCCCCTAGACTGTGGAACAGCATCCCCCTTCCCATCAGAACTGCCCCCTCCATCGACTCCTTTAAGTCAAGACTAAAAACTTATCTATACTCCCAAGCCTTTCCTGACGTCCACTGAGCGAGGGCTACATGTATATATGTATGTAGTTTGTTTGTTTATACTATTCTTATAACAAATGTAAAGCACTTTGGCCAACGAGAGTTGTTTTTTAAATGTGCTATATAAATAAATGTGACTTGACGTTCGGTTCAGAGTTGCGTTAAGTTCAGAGTTACGTCAAGTTCAGATCAATGATCAGTTCAAAGTTGAAAGTTAAGTCAGAGGAAGGACAATATCCAGACTGGAGGTGCAAGTTTGCAGGTGACACCAAGATGGCGGTCTGTATCGTAGGAGAAGAACTTGCACAGGGCGGCAGGGATTGATTTTACGAACAACGTATCACACAATCTACAAGAGCAGGCGACTCTCGGTTGGGTCATTGATGACGAGAACGGATAAATGGCAGAGGTTGTGGTCGAGGAAGCAGCGGCCACAGGACGTTACTTGTGGGTAAACGCCACGGGATCAAAACCACAGGAGAGAAGCACAATCAGTGGTCAACAGAGGTCAAGGTAAATGTGGAAGTGAAATGGAGGATGTCCAAAAGTTCATGTGATAGGGGTAGAATGAGGCCATTCGGCCCATGAAGTCTACTCTGCCATTCAATCATGGCTCATCTATTTCTCCCTCCTAACCCCATTCTCCTGCCTTCTCCCAGACACCTAATCAAGAATCTATCTATCTCTGCCGTAAAAATATCCACTGACGTGGCCTCCACAGCCGTCTGTGGCAATGAATTCCACAGATTCACCACCCTCTGACTAAAGACGTTCCTCTTCATCAGAAAGGGTGCAGAGATGTTGCCAGATTTCGAGGGGCCTGAGCTACAGGGAGAGGTTGGGCTGGCTCGGACTTTATTCTTTGGACTTCAGGGACACAGCACTGAAACAGGCCCGCGTGGGTTTTCTCCGGGTGCTCCGGTTTCCTCCCACACTCCGAAGATGTGCGGGCTAGTCGGTGTGTGCCTGTTTCCGCTCTGTTTTCTGTAAAGGTGTTGAGGCCAGAGTAGATCAGCCATGATGACAGTGGATAGTACAGGCTAGAGGATCCGAGTGGCCTATCCTCCCACCCCTGTTTCCCAGTGGCCTCGTGAAGGAACAGGCAGTGATTGTTCCACGCTCCCATCTGTAGTTGGTTCTATTTTTAGACACGCTCGGACGCCAGTGAGTCAGCGACTTCCACGGGACCTCAGTCAGACCACCCTGCCTCTGAGTCAGCAGCCTCGCCCCGCTGCATGCTGACGGATGTTGCAACGAATTCCCTGCCGTGCAGCCCAGCGCCAGCACCCGTCACCCGCTGACCCGACCTTGGGAGGACCGCACCCGCCTTGGGAGGACCTCCCTGACCCGCTAAGTTACTCCAGCGCTTTGTGTCATTTTTAGTAACCTATCTAAATCCCCTCGGGGAGTCCAGAACCAAGGGTCACACAGTTTAAATGTACATTTTGGACTGAGATGAGGAAAAACGTTTTCACCCAGTGAGTTGTGAATCTGTGGAATTCTCTGCCACAGAAGGCAGTGGAGGCCTATTCACTGGATGTTTTCAAGGGAGAGTTAGATTTAGCTCTTGGGGCTAAAGGAATCAAGGTATATGGGGAGAAGGCAGGAACGGGGTACTGATTGGGGATGATCAGCCATGATCACATTGAATGGCGGTGCTGGCTCGAAGGGCCGAATAGTCTACTCCTGCACCTACTGTCTATGTTTCTATCTGGGTTCACCAGAGATGCTGCCTGACCCGCTGGGTTCTTTGCTGCCCACGGCCGCCCCCTCCCCACCAGCTGGCCTGCTCGTCGGCGGCCATCTTGGTATCTCAGCACGACGAGCCCTCGCACTCACCGATGGAGTCCGGCATGTGATTCCCGGCGGCACTCAGGCAGAAGCTGACATTGATGCTGTGTGAGAGAGAAAGGAAGCTAAGAGTCAAAGTGTTTCACTGTCACATGTCCCAGATAGAACAGTTACTTTCTTACTTGGGTGACGTTACACAGGAGGATCCCAAACCGTTCAGTCCCAGCGCCCCCCCCCCCCCCCCCCCCCCCAAACGCCCCTGGCTTTCTTACGTTTAGTTTCGAAGATACGGCGCGGAAACAGGCCCTTCGGCCCAACGAATCCGCGCCGACCAGCGATCCCCGCACACACAAGGGACAATTTACAATTCACCGGAGCCAATTAACCTTCAAACCCGCACGTCTTTGGACTGTGGGAGGAATCCGGAGCACCCGGAGAAAACCCACGCGGGGTCAACGTACAAACTCCGTAGACAGCACCCGTGGTCGGGATGGAACCCGGGTCTCCGTCGCTGTGACGCGGCAACTCTACCACTGTGCTGTGCCGCCCCGCCACGCCCCCCCCCCCCCCCCTCATACGTACCACGCAACGTCAGTGTTGTTCACCGTGCAGCCCCTTTCTTCAGGGTTGAAGACCGAGGGGGTCACCTTCAGCGTGGCGCTTGCCCGCACAATAGGCCTGGCCCTGGATCGAGGGGCAAAGTGGAGGTTACTGAGGCGATCGCCATGGCAACGAGGGGCCCACGCTCGCTGGCTCACGAGCTCCATCCCGCAGTCAACCTGAGCGCTAATCATAAGTCAAAGTCCCATCTCCATGTTGGGGGAGGACTCGGGCAGGTCAGGATGTGAACTTTATTCCCCCCTTCCCCCCCCCCCCCCCCCCTATCAACGCCCAGAAGAGAGGTTAGCATTTACTTCATAAGAAGGAACTGCAGATGCTGGTTTAATCCGAAGATAGACACAAATAGATAGAACAATGAATGAAATATCCACATCATTGTCTATATCTCTCCATTTTGTGTCGAACTAGTTGATGAGGGCGCCTGTTAGCGGCTTACAGCTGGCAGAGTTTAGTTTAGAGGTACAGCGCAGAAACAGGCCCTTCGGCCCACCGAGTTCGCGCTGACCCCCGCACACTAACACTGTCCTACACACACACTAGGGACAATTTACAATTTTAATGAAGCCAATTGACCTACAAACCCGCACGTCTTTGGAGTGTGGGAGGAAACGGGAGATCTCGGAGAAAACCCACGCAGGTCACGGGGAGAACGTACAAACTCCGTACAGACAGCGCCTGTGATCAGGATGGAACCCGGGTGTGTGGCGCCGTGAGGCAGCGACTCTACCGCTGCGCCACCGTGCCCGGTACTTGGAGAGATGATCGGGGGGGGGGGGGGGCACCCGCGGAGACTGGCACGAGGCGAGCCCAGGGCAGAGGTAGCGTATAAAGTCGGCCGGACCACCCGCACGTGCGTCGTACCTGTAAACCACAGCACGATCCACGCCAAACGCACCCACGATGACATCTGAAAAACAGAACGGGGACTGAGCAAGGCCAGGTCGGGAAGGGCCGAAGGGCCTGTTTCCGCGCTGCATCTCCACGCGCAAATCAACGAACATCGCTTAATAATAAGTGGAATCAGGAATTCAGGCAAAACACTGCTGAGGGTCCGCGGAGAGATTAGGATGGGGGTGGACAGATGGGAGAGCATGTCGTGGCCACAGTGCGAATAGCGCTGAAAGATCGGGGCAGGTCCCGACTGGGGCAAATTTTGTCACACAATAGGTGGTGGGTGTATGGAACGAGCTGGGACTACCCCAACATTTTAAAGTTACTTGGACAGGGACATGGATAGGACAGGTTTAGTGGGATGTGGGCAGGTGGGACTAGTGTCGATGGGGCGTGTTGGTCAGTTGGGCCGAAGGGCCAGTTTCCGTGGCGTACAACTCTCTGAACGTGGGCAAGAGTGGAGAAGGCGCCAAAATATTCCCCTGAACTGGAGTCACCTCCACCAGGAATACGTGAGCAAGCAGTCGTGGAAAATGGCGCCTTTCAAGATGGCGGCCAGCCCAGGCGACTCATTGCGTGCCGCCCACAGATGCAGATCTAAAATCACATATCACAATCGTTCCGCACTCTGAAATCTCCAATTCCCTAATCACGTATCCGTGCACTGTGGACGGCTCGATTGTAATCATGTGTTGTCTTTCCGCTGACTGGTTAGCACGCAACAAAAGCTTTTCACTGTACCTCGGTACACGTGACAATAAACTCAACTGAAACCGAATCTAAACTTAAAATGAGGAGAGTAAGAGGGGCTGCCTTCATTGGGGGACTTTGTGAGGTATTCCTTTGTAAGGACGTTGAAAACACAGGGCTGTGCGGTGGCACAGCGGGTAGAGTCGCTGCCTCACAGCGCCAGAGTCCCGGGTTCCATCCTGACCACGGGCGCTGTCTGTACGGAGTTCGTGCGTTCTCCCCGTGACCTGCGTGGGTTTTCTCCGGGTGCTGAAAAGACTAGGCTTGTATTCACTGGAGTTTAGAAGGATGAGGGGTCGGAATCTTATAGAAACATATAAAAATATAAAAGCTAGATGCAGGAAAAATTTTCCCAATGTTGGGCGAGTCCAGAACCAGGGGGCCACACACAGTCTTAGAATAATGGGGAGGCCATTTAAGACTGAGGTGAGAAAAAACTTTTTCACCCAGAGAGTTGTGAATTTGTGGAATTCCCTGCCACAGAGGGCAGTGGAGGCCAAATCACTGGATGGATTTGAGAGAGAGTTAGCTCTAGGAGCTAGTGGAGTCAGGGGATATGGGGAGAAGGCAGGCACGGGTTATTGATAGGGGATGATCAGCCATGATCACAATGAATGGCGGTGCTGGCTCGAAGGGCTGAATGGCCTCCTCCTGCACCTATTTTCTGTGTTTCCTCCCATGCTCCAAAGACGTGCGGGTTTGTGGGTTAATTGGCTTCAGTAAAGATTGTAAATCGGCCCTTGGCGTGTGTAGGGTAGTGTTAGTGTGCGGGGGGGGGGGGGGGGGGGGGGGGGGGGCGCTGGGCGGCGCGGAGGGCCTGTTTCCGCGCTGTATCTCGAAACTAAACGAACGTTGCCAGTAATAAATGGAATGAGGAATGGCAGGCAAAATTCTCGGCCTACCAAGTTGAGTCAGGCCCACATGGGAGGGAGGTTTGGGAAGCAAGAGGAGGGGGGGTGGGATGAAGGATGCAGAAGTGTGAATGGGAAGTCTGGAACAATGCTTGGCAGGGAAGAATGAATACGAGGATGTGTCTTTAAGGAAGGCCAGCTGTTAAACATGGGCCCACAGCAATCTCCCCTTCACTCCCGTTCCCCATTCCCTCTCCCACCCCCCCCACCCCCTCCTTTTGCTCCTCACCCTGACACAGTGCGCCCCCCTCCCCCCCTCCCTCCCTTCCCCCGGCCCCCCTCTCACACACAGGCCCTCCGATCCCCCCCCCCCCCCTCACCCCATCCACCGCCCCCTCTCACACACACACAGGGTCTCTTGCCCAGAGTAAGGGAATCGAGGACCAGAGGACATGGGTTTAAGGTGAGGGAGGGGGAAAGATTTCATAGGAACTCGAGGGGTAACTTTGTCCACACAGAGGTTGGTGGGTGTATGGAACGAGCTGCCGGAGGAGGTAGTTGAGGCTGGGACTAGAACTACATTCGAGAGACATTCAGCCAGGGACAGGTTTGGAGGGGTATGGGGTCAAACGCAGGCAGGTTGAACTAGTGTGGATGGGGCATGTCGGTCAGCATTGACGAGATGGGCCGAAGGGCCTGTTTCCGTGCGGGCGTGACCTCTGAGAGCTGGTGGTGAGAGGTCACGCTGCTTTTGGCCGCTGAGGGGATCCATTGAAACCGTCTCTGGGCTGTCATCTCCCAACGGAAGGGGCAGTTAAATGCCCCCCCCCCCCCCCGGGACAAATACCTGGGTATCCATTCATGTCGAGGTCCGTTGCCCCCCGCACTGCAAAGCCAAAGCTAGCGGGCATCTTGGCACTGGCTGCCCACTGTCCGGTCAGGATTTGGGACGGGGTACTGTTCAGCCCCTCGGGTCGCCCGTTGTAGATGTAGACCAGGCCCTGGTGCAGGTCGCCAGCGTACGGTGCCCCCACCGCCACGTCTGTGGGCACAAGGGCAGAGTCAGACCGTGCCAACCACGCCAGGCCCATTCGCTATCCCCCGCCCTGTTCCCCGCCCTTCTGGTTTGGACAGTGTTGCCCGTCCAGACAGTTTCAATAGACAATCGACAATAGGTGCAGGAGTAGGCCATTCGGCCCTTCCAGCCATCTGTGCTGGCTGGAAGGGCCAAATGGCTTACTCCTGCACCTAATGTCTATTGTCAGTGTGATCATGGCTGATCATCCCCAATCCGTACCCTGTTCCTGCCTTCTGCCCATATCCCCTGACTCCGCTATCTTCAAGAGCCCTATCCATCTCTCTCTTGAAAGCATCCAGAGAACCCGCCTCCACCGCCCTCTGAGGCAGAGCATTCCACAGACTCACAACTCTCTGTGAGAAAAAGTGTTTCCTCGTCTCCGTTCTAAATGGCTTGCCCCTTATTCTTAAACTGTGTGTGTGGCCCCTGGTTCTGGACTCCCCCAACATCGGGAACATGTTTCCTGCCTCTAGCGTGTCCAAACTCATAACAATCTTATATTTTTCCAATGAGATCCCCCTCTTATCTTTCAGCATAATCAAGGAACAATCTCACCCAGGCCACTCCCTCTCCCATCGGGCAAGAGGTACAGAAGTGTGAGAACGAACGCACACCTCCAGATTCAGGGACAGTTTCTTCCCAGCTGTTATCAGGCAACTGAACCATCCTACCACAACCAGAGAGCAGCGCTGAACTACTATCTACCTCTTTGGTGACCCTCAGACTATCCTTGATCGGACTTTGCTGGCTTTACCTTGCACTAGATATTACTCCTTTATCCTGTACACTGTGGACGGCTCGATTGTAATCATGTGTTGTCTTTCCGCTGACTGGTTAGCGCGCAACAAAAGCTTTTCACTGTACCTCGGTACACGTGACAATAAACTCAACTACTCCAGCCTGGTACAGGACAATGAACTGAACTGAGTGTATAGAATCAACCCACTGAGTCCTGCAGAGATACATCATGGACACAGGCCCTTCAGCCCACTGAGTCCGCACTGACCAGCGAGTACACTAGCACTATCCTACACACTCTGGACAATTTACAAAAGCTAATTAAACTACATACCCGCACGTCCTTGGGATGCGAGATGTGCATCTCTGTACACGACAGCCCACTGCACGACAGCCCACTGCACCACACTAAAACACACTGCACTACAGCATGGTAGGCCTTGAGGGCAACCGTGCGGGCATGGTGGGCAAGAGGTGCATTTGTGGGCCAGGGTCCCCGTGCACCAGTGCTGTGGCTGTAGACTGAGCGAGCGAGCTCTACGTACCATTGTAGCCGTCTTGATCCAGGTCGCCCAGCACAGCGACGGTGGTCCCATAGCGTCCGTACGTGTGGCTGCCGGTCAGGTTTTGCGTGATGTTGAACTCCAGCGGGCCGGTCTGAAGGTAGACGTAGACTCTGCCCACCTCCTGCAGCCTGCCGCCCGCCTCCCGCTGCATGAACATCGGCGCGCTCACCAGCACGTCATCCAGCCTGTGGAACGGCCGCCGCAGGTTAGCTGCCGTGCAGCACAAGCAACGCAGGGCATGCGGCCGGCCGCATGCGTCAGCAGCAGTGGTGGGCTGCCCGCTGTACCATCGCAGTTGTGCCAGCCTACACTGAGCTCGCATTTGCACTTGGTTTAGAGTCCGCACTGACCAGCGATCACCAGACACGCACGCGCGCACACACACAGACGCACACACACACAGCCAGACACACACACACACACACAGAGACATAGACACAGGCACAGACACAGACACAGAGACACACACAGACAGACACACACAGACACACACACAGACACACACACACACACCAATTAACCAACAAACCTGTACGACTTTGGGATGTTGGAGGGAACCGGAGCACCCGGAATGGACGTCACAGTGGCGCAGCGGGTAGAGCTGCTGCCTTATAGCACCAGAGACCCGGGTTCCATCCCGACTACGGGTGCTGTCTGTACGGAGTTTGCACGTTCTCCCCGTGACCTGTGTGGGTTTTCTCCGGGTGCCCCGGTTTCCTCCCACACTCCGAAGACGTGCGGGTTTGTAGGTTAATTGGCTCCGGTAAAAACAGTAAATTATCGTGTGTGTGTGTGTGTGTGGGGGGGGTAGTGTTAGTTAACGGAGTTACTGGCTCGGAAACTAACGTACACCGCCCCCCCCCCCCACCGACAGCAAACCCTCACCGGCCCCCACCCCTCCCCTCCGAGGCCAGAGCACAAACCGCCCCCACCCTCAAGACGCTGCCCAATAACGTCACCGACTAGGTCCCAGCCAGCTGCGCTGGAATAGATGAGCTGGCCCAACCAACCGACTCTGGGGACTCTGAAGATCTGCGCACCAGGCCAGGCTTCATCTAGGAAGACAGGGAGGGGGGAGCGGGCGGAGGGAGCGCGTTTAACAGCCCCCCCCATGCAGTATTTAGCAGCGGGGGGAGGGGAAAGAAGAGGGGGAGAGAGAGAAAGAAAGATAGAGAGAGAGAGAGAGAGAGAAGGGGAGAGAGATCTATTGCGAGTTTATGTACATGGACATATCTATCCATGCACTGTATACTTGTATTTATATTTAAATATGGATGTCATGTTTTATACTGTGGCAATATAATGATGTATTTGAGCATGCCAATAAGGTTTTTTTAATTGAAATTGAATTGAGAGAGAGAGAGAGAGAGAGGAGGGGGGGAGGGATGGGAGAGAGAGTGAGAGTGAGAGAGAGAGAGGGAGGCCTGCCAGTGACTACAAGGGGCCTACTTGTTGGCTGAGAAATGTGGGAGTTTTGCCTTAATTGAAAAGGCCTGTGAGCATCTTGGTGCCTGATCGAATCCCCAGAACAGGGTGACACACATGCGCAAGTGATTAGAAGAGGAAATCACAGTTGGCAGATGCGGCAACACTCGCTTCCTGCAGAAAAAGCGCGTGGCTGGGGGAGGCGAGGTGGCTGAGCTGGGAGGCAGGCTCCACTCGGCTGTCCGGGCCTACATACCCGTCGCTGTTGATGTCCGTCACTGCCACTGTGTACCCAAAGTAGGAGGCCATCTGCAAAACAGGAGACGGGAACGCCTCGTCAGGGCTTCACAAGTGATGCCATTCTGTGTCCAGCTTTGGTGTAAACCCGCGTCTGAAAGTCCCTTCCCTTCCACCCTTTACATAGAAAGATAGAAAATAGGTGCAGGAGTAGGCCATTCGGCCCTTCGAGCCTGCACCGCCATTCAATATGATCATGGCTGATCATCCAACTCAGTATCCTGTACCTGCCTTCTCTCCATACCCCCTGATCCCTTTAGCCACAAGGGCCACATCTAACTCCCTCTTAAATATAGCCAATGAACTGGCCTCAACTACTTTCTGTGGCAGAGAATTCCACAGATTCACCACTCTCTCTGTGTGAAAAATGTTTTTCTCATCTCGGTCTTAAAAGATTTCCCCTTTATCCTTAAACTGGGACCCCTTGTTCTGGACTTCCCCAACATCGGGAACAATCTTCCTGCATCTAGCCTGTCCAACCCCTTAAGAAGTTTCTATAAGATCCCCAACTCTCGACTTGACTATTGATCGGGGGAAATTGCTCCAGTTGAATGCACTCCGATTCACCAAAGACCAGACACAGAGTGCTGGAGTAACTCAGCGGGTCAGGCAGCATCTGTGGAGAACATGGATAGGTGACGTTTCACAGAGTGCTGGAGTAACTCAGCGGGTCAGGCAGCATCTGTGGGGAACATGGATAGGTGACGTTTCACAGAGTGCTGGAGTAACTCAGCGGGTCAGGCAGCATCTGTGGAGAACATGGATAGGTGACGTTTCACAGAGTGCTGGAGTAACTCAGCGGGTCAGGCAGCATCTGCGGAGAACATGGATAGGTGACGTTTCACAGAGTGCTGGAGTAACTCAGCGGGTCAGGCAGCATCTGCGGAGAACATGGATAGGTGACGTTTCACAGAGTGCTGGAGTAACTCAGCGGGTCAGGCAGCATCTGTGGAGAACATGGATAGGTGACGTTTCGGGTCGAGGCCCTTCTTCAGTTACTGTGTACTTCAGTTCACAGAAGCAGAATTAGACCATTCGGCCCATCAAGTCTACTCCACCATTCAATCATGGCTGATCTATCTCTCCCTCCTAACCCCATTCTCCTGCCTTATCCCCATAACCCCAGACACCCGCACTAATCAAGAATCTATCTATATCTGCCTTAAAAATATCCACTGACTTGGCCTCCACAGCCGTCTGTGGCAATGAATTCCACAGATTCACCACCCTCTGACTAAAGAAATTCCACCTCATCTCCTTTCTAAAGGAACATCCTTTAATTCTGAGGCTGTGCCCTCTGGTCCTAGACTCTCCCACTAGTGGAAACATCCTCTTGTTATCACACTGTTTATTTTCTTGCAAACAGTGTATTGCCATAACTAAGCATATTCCCGAATCGCAATTGTGCCAAGATTGTCCAAGGATCCAGCGTGCAAGAGGCACGACCATGTTTTGGAGGGAAACGGGCCCTTCAGCCCACAGGCTCTGACCTCCCTACTTCCATCCCCCCCCTATAATCCCTGACAGCCCCAAACTACCGATGACTGAAGTCTCCAAGATCATAAAAGGATGGGCAATCAGTGAGGGAAACCACCAGAGGATAGACAAACGTACCTGGTCACCAGAGAAGTTATACAAGGCCTTCATATTAGTTCCATTTAAAATGGTCACCTGTTTGGAGAGATCAGATCAGAGGTGGTTCTTAGTTTAGTTTAGAGATACAGCGTGGAAACAGGCCCTTCGGCCCACCGAGTCTGTGCTGACCAGCGATCCCCGCACGCTAACACTGTCCTACACACACTAGGGACAATTTACACTGATACCAAGCCTACAATTAACTTAAGACTTATCCTGCAATTAACTTAGACTTCATTACAAATTACTTTACAATTAATTTACCGAAGCCAATTAGCCGACAAACCCGCACGTCTTTGGGAGTGTGGGAGGAAACCGGAGCTCCCGGAGAAAACCCACGCGGGCCACGGGGAGAACGTACATAAACTCCGTACAGACAGCACCCGTAGTCGGGATGGGACCCGGGCCAGCGTGCCGCCATGTTTGCAGCAGTGGAGCCGCAGGTACAGGCCGTTGCCGAGGGTGGGGCGTGAACGCATTGCGAAGGGAAGCCATTGGTGGGGCCTTGGTGAAAGGCTGGGCCGGGCCAGCGAGGGTCACAGAGGCGCCGGCGTGGAGAGACCGTGCATGGCAGCTGAAGCGAGGCCGGTGGACGCGCCGTGGGGAGGGTGGGGACAAGATGCAGGCACCCCCCCCCCCCCCCCCCCAGGGTGAGGTTTGATGCTTACGTATCCGACTGATTCAGTCCCACGAGGCACTCCCGTCACATAGTCTGCCGACAACAAGCACAGCGTCAGTCCCCGCACTTCACCCCCTCCCCCCCACCTCACCCCCTCACCCTCCCAACATCACCCCTCCCCCTCCCAACATCACCCCTCCCCTCACCTCACCCTCACCCCTCCCCCCACCTCACCCACATTTCACCCTCCCCCCCCCACCTCACCCCCACCCCCCCGCTAACATCACCCGCCCCCTCCTAACATCACCCCCTCCTCCCACCCTCACCCCACCTCAAACAAACAGGCCCTTCGTCCCACCAAGCCCATGCCAGACATCACGGGTCAGGGAGAACGTGCAAACTCCACAGACACCGACACCCACAGAGAGACACAGACACAGACAGACACAGACACACACACAGACACACACACAGACAGAGACACAGACAGAGACACAGACAGAGACACAGACAGAGACACAGACAGAGACACAGACAGAGACACAGACAGAGACACAGACAGAGACACAGACAGAGACACAGACAGAGACACAGACACAGACACAGACACAGACAGAGACACAGACAGAGACACAGACAGAGACACAGAAGCCACGGTCAGGATCGAGCCCCGGGTCTCTGGTGCTGTGAGGTCGTGGCATTAACTGTTGCACCAGTCCAACGTACTAGGAGCAGAATTGGGCCATTCAGCCCATCAAGTCCTACTGACACTCGTGCTAGTCAAGTCAGTGCAAGGGGAAGGTTTCTTGCACGGACTGGCATGCATCGGCAAACCGCTTCAATCCCGCTCAAGTGCCCAGCCTGTTCCCTGCCCCCAATGCAGGCTCAGGATGAGATCAGTGAAGCAAGGCATCGAGCCAAACACAGCACACGCAAGTCTTACCTTCAATGGAATCGCCACTGAACTCCCCCACAGCCAGAGAGTAACCTTTGGGGGGGAGAGAGAAAAAGCAGGTCAGCAGTGTCCAAGTTCAGCAGTGATAGGAGCAGACTTAGGCCATTCGGCCCACCGCGTCCGTGCCGACCATCGATCCCCGCATACTCCACTATCCTCCACACACCAGGGACAGTTTACAGAAGCCAATTGGCATACGAACCTGTACAATAGACAATAGGTGCAGGAGTAGGCCATTCGGCCCTTCGAGCCAGCACCGCCATTCAATATGATCATGGCTGATCAACATCTATGGAGAGCGGGAGGAAACCGGAGCTCCCGGAGAAAACGGTCACGGGGAGAACGTGCAAACTCCACACAGACAGCGCCTGTGGTCAGGATAGAACCCGGGTCATCTGGCGCTGCGAGGCAGCAACTCTACCGCTGCGCCACCGTGCCGCCTAGGGTAGGCCGTATCCAGTAGGTACCGGAGATCGGTGCCCGCTGTGCGTGTGACTGGGCAATGCGAGGGGTGGCACGGGAACAGGGGCACGGACCACTCACTCACCCATGTAGCTGTCGTCCAGGGAGCCGGGCGACGCTGGCGTGTGGGTCTCCCCCGTGGTGTACTGGATGAAGTTGAACTCTTCACTCGGCTGAACAATGTCCTTGACAAAGGCAGAAACCAACTGGCCTGAAAAACACACACACACTGGCTGGTGAGATAGGGACGGAGGGGAGGGGAGAGATGAGTGGGGGGGGGGGGGGGGGGGGGGGGGGGGGGGGGGAGGGGGAGGTGGAGGCACAGTCACGGAGATACACAGAGAGAGACACACACACAGAGAGACACACACAGAGAGAGACACACACAGAGAGAGACACACACAGTGACACACACAGGGAGACAGACACACACACAGAGACACACACACAGAGACACACACACAGAGAGACACACACACACAGAGACACACACACAGAGAGAGA